>NC_091754.1:17395101-17412601 GCF_043380555.1 Nothobranchius furzeri
TCTGTCTGTAACAAAATCAAGCCGGAGTCAATTCCTTTGACAAGATAATTAAATAGAGACCTGACCGTGAAGCACCGACGACGTTTCCTTGGAACAATTAAAGTGAAATTCAAGGCAATGAGCAACAAAACTTGTCAATTTTTTAAAGAACCTTTTTCCCACTTCCAGAAAATCAGAGTTTATTAGGTTGAGCCCCTTTTCTTCACAAACTAAGTGTAAAAAAAAAAACTGGATGCATGAAAAGCAGCGAAAGAATGTAAGAAAAGAAACAGCTACAAAGCAGTGACGTAAAAAGCAACTAAGGAATGCTTGTAGTGAACTGTTGCTTTGGTTCAGTCATAGCTTATAGTTAATTTAACCCTCCCACTGTCCTAATGGGTGTGACCCCACGAGGAAAAGTTATCATTGAGCAGGATTGATGGTTTATCTCTCGAGGTCCACATGGCAGGGGTGAGGTGGTGCTCACTCCTCACCCCTGCCACATGGACCCAAGGGATAAACCATCAACCCTGCTCAATGGTCATTTTTCCTCGCGGGGTCACACCCATTAGGACAGTCGGAGGGTTAACAGTGGTGCACACTAGTGAAAGCCTTACATTCAACATGGATGCTGCACCTAAGAGTCAAGGCGTGCATTAAAGGAGTGCTCACTCTGAGTTTTTCATGCCAGCTGAACATGAAAACAATCTCCAACACCTATCCCCTGCATTAGCTTCTAATACACAAGAGATGGTGAAATACTAGGGCTTGAAAATCTGCACACTGTGATGTCACACTGCTAATTTGCATTCATGGCCTCTCCCATCTTGGCTCGCGCCCGCCCACAGGAAGGCTTTTTGTTTTTGTTTTTTGCAACGATTAGAGAGCGAAGAGTG
Organism: Nothobranchius furzeri; assembly: GCF_043380555.1. Taxonomy (NCBI): domain Eukaryota; kingdom Metazoa; phylum Chordata; class Actinopteri; order Cyprinodontiformes; family Nothobranchiidae; genus Nothobranchius; species Nothobranchius furzeri. The sequence continues at coordinate 17,395,977 of NC_091754.1, forward strand.
TTTTGGTGATAGAGACTTTGCAACATGGCTGAATGTGTTCTGTTGTCCAAACAGAAGCAAGGTGTGTGCACATCGTTAATAATAATGAGTAGTCCTGCTGTTTTCAGCCCACCTCTGCACCAGCAAGCCTCTGCATTTCAGGACAGGAGCATCATAACTTTTTTCGTTTTTTAAATGACTCATAAGGCATTGATTGATACTAGAGAATGCTGCAAATTTATTGAATAAATAAGTAAACCAAACCTTAAAAAATCTTTTTATTAAATGATAATTAATTAATAAAGCTAAATTTCTCAAATGTTATCTTTTATGAACACTGAAGGTGTAATTCTTCTTCTCATTTGTGTTGGTTTAGCATCATAATGTAGTAGTCAAACATCAAACCTTATTCATGTATCTCTACCTAAACATGCCTGCAAAGCATTGTTCAGTGTTAATGTTATTTAAAGGATTCGTGATATTTTCTCTCAGATTAGTATGTGTGTTTCTAAAATACAATATGATAAGCAAAAAAATTATTGTCGCTTAAGAGTTCATTCTAAAACTATGAACATATTTTAAATTCAACATTTTAAATATCTGTTTCTCTTCAATAATCCTTCTGTGTTTATTTACTGTGAATGTAGTCAGGGAACCGATATCTGAATATTTGTAGGGAAACCATAAAGCATCTACAGAAAATAAAAAAAAAATAAAATTTCTATTGCTTGTTACGTGTTTTGCGCCATTTCTTTTGTTTAAGGGAATTAAGCTAAAATTACAAACGTGGAATAGCGGGATGTAACAATAAACTCTGCAAATGTCTGGAATCAGTTAAATAAACTAGTAAAAAAAATAATACTAGGCAATATCTCTCAGCATGCTGTCACAGATACTTCCCTACAGAATGTCAGTAAATGTGGATAGCTAAAGTCCTGAAGACTTCCACTGTGCAGAAGTAGAAACTATAAATTTGCCTTATATATTTTGCTTATCTAACGGGGTTATGAGAGAGCCCTCTTCATGACTTTTATTCAACATTTGTCTCTAACTCATTAATCATGTCTTGTAACACACGAGATTCTTCACCCTAAAACAGACATCATACAAAATCACAGATAAGCCTGCAAATGCTTGTTATGAATGACAAAAGCACATCAACTCACTCCGAGCTGCTCTCTCCTCCAAACCGGTGTCAGCCAGTTTATTTAAATGATCAGTTTTCTGTGGCTGAGTGCGTTCGCCGCTATAAAATCATATCAACCTCACCATCAACGCTGAACAGTAGAGTAAAACATTGGTCATGACAGCAAAACTGCAATAAAGAAAACTGAAACTGGCTGAGTTCTCATTTACTGCAGAAGATATGTAAACAAGCAAACTATTTGATGTGGTCGTTAAATCTCAGCTTTTTCCCCTTTAAAGCTTCCAGATGTGCATCATCATTATGTCTGCCGAAGGAGGTTATGTCGTTGTCTTTTAGTTAGCAGGAGGGTTTTAAAAGTTACACCGTTGCATTGACATTTTTTACCATTGGTGAGACATTTCTCAGCTCACATGTGGCAAAAGTTTGGTGAAAATCTTGATCTAAATCCAGCTCATCTTCTTTACCTCAGCTTTTGTTGAACAAAATATGAAGTCTTGGATTGTTTGTATCGCTGTTTTATAGGAAATGTCTGTAAACAAGTGAATTAAATGGTTTTTTTTGTCATTTATTTCCTTACCAACAAGGTTCCAGGAAACATCAATAAGAAGTAGAAGAAGAATCATAAAAAGAATCATAAGAAGATGATATCAATCATCCATCCGTTCATTTTCTGAACCCACTTGTCCACGCAGGGTCGCTGATGCCAATCTCCAGCGGTCAATTGGCAATCAGGCGGGATACACCCTGGACCGAATGCCAGTCCATCACAGGGCAACACAGCAACACGTTCTCACTCCCAGCGCGTCAAAAACAAACGCTTGGCCAGCCACCCTCCGCGTCAGACCCCTGACGCCAAAAGTGCCCTTTTTCTTCACTTATGTGCGAAAAGGGGTTTTTCCCTTTTCTGACTGTTGATCCTAAAGCGGCGTAAAACTGACGCGATGGGACGTCCACAGCCAGGGCACCAAACAAGCTCATTGCACCTCACCCTAACCTTATCCTCGTCATTTAACCTTCCCCTCACCCCTATCCTAACCTTAACCATCTTGCTAGCGAACACGTTAGTGATGTGTTGATCGCTCTAAAAGCCGGCTCTATGAAGTGAACGGCGGGAGCCGCCTCGTCATTGGTTGGGTTTGGGCCGAGGCAACGCGAGGGGGAGGTTTCAACAACCACGGTGGACGTTGAAGTAGAGGGTATTGTAACCTCCCCCTCGCCAGATGGTATGTTCTAACGTCCCCCTTCGGCGGCAAATACGACAACTCACAGTCAGAATGCATGGGAAACAAACGCTTGATCACAGTGAGAGTAACGTTTTAGGTAGCAAGAGGGTTAAGGTTAGGATGAGGGTGAGGGGAAGGTTATAAATAGCAAAACATTAAGGTTTAGGTGCGGATATATGAGCTGGTTCGGTGCCGCATCCCATCGCGTCAGTTTTACGATGCATTGGGATCTGCAGTCAGAAAAGGGAAATCACAAAAAAGGGCCCTTTTGGCGACAGGGGTCTGACGCGGAGGGTGGTGACAAAGCGTTTGTTTTTGACGCGCTGGGAGTGAGAATGTCTCTGTGTTCAACACACACAGGAAAAATAATCATGCACACGCACACACACTTCAGACGGACTAATCAACATAACAGTCATGTATTTGGACTGTGGGAGGAAGCCAGAGTACCCGGAGAGAACCCATGCATGCACGGGGAGAACACGCAAACTGTACGCAGAAAGACCCCAGGCCTGGAAGCGAACCCAGAACCTTCTTGCTGCAAGGCAACAGCTCTAACCACTGCACCACTGTGCAGCCCTGAAGATTAATCAGAAAAAGGTTCATCAAAAGAAGAATAAAGGAAGAAAAAGACGAAGAAGAAAATAAGAATACAAGAGGGGTGTTTCTCAATGTCAAGGAACTTTGCCTTGATGTCTTGGCCCCGCCCCGGTTGCCTAGGAGATATGTCATCAGGAGCCGCCAAGACATTTTCCAATCGGTTCAAATGTTCATGTTCTACCGAGGCGTGTGTTCTCCGTTTGTTAGCCGTTTAGCTAGCTGAGCAAGGACACATGGGAGGTGTCTTGTAGCCTAGCCTTGGTCAAAAATTACCCACAATACACGGCGGTATTTTCAAAAGGACGGCGGATCAGAAGCCGGCAGCTACTTCGAGGACAATTTTCAAGTTTAAAAGTAAGTCAGCTAATTTAAAATGTTTTTTTTTTTTGATGCAAAGAAGTTTTCTATTGTTGGTTAGTTGCTTAGTAGTTGCAGCTTCGGTGGCTAGCGGGTAGTAATTCACTTATATTTTTTATTTAATAAACATGTACACAATTTAAAAAGTAAAAGGCTCGTTATATATTTATATTCAAACTAATACATATGAAATATAATGTTATCTCCCGTGTCACATGACGTTACGTGACCGCCATGGAAGCCGCGGTCACGTGATGCAAGTCTGTTCCATTTAACCGTTTTCTTTGACCAAGGTAGGACAGTGTCCTCGCAAGGCCAGGCGCCTTTACATTGAGAGACACCCAAAGAGCTTCACCAGCACAAAAAATGTTCAAAAAACAGAAAAATACAATAAAGTATCATCAAACAATATAAATAATTTAAAATTAAGATAAATAAATTAGTGACAAGTAAAAGTTAGAACAAGTTACCTCAATTTTAAAAAATTGACAAAATAGCAACATACTTAAAATGTTCATTTAAAAATCTGATATTTTCTTTTCAAAGCCAACTCCTGCTGTAAAAATGTCCGCTCGTGTCTAAAGACAGTTTCTTTGCTCCTTATTTTTAGACACAATTTCCATAAACTGAAATATAACAATTTTAAAATACTTGACAAGACAACATGAATTCACATGGACTGCTCCAACACCGGCAGGGAAGCCCAGGAGTTTAATCAGCTGTGTGATGTTTAAATTATTCAGCAAATCCAGTCATATTTAATCAGCTGGGGGTTTTTTTGAACTGTCATTGCACTCCTTACAGCTCATCTTTCACAAATCGAGTCTGCATTTTTAGGATTCTGGCTTTATGTCTTTAATATTTCTGCTCATGAATACTTCTTTGTACATCAGTATGTATTTTATGCAATCTGAAACAGAGCCTGACCTGACACTACTGGTTTTTGTCTCTTCTTTTCCAAGCTACTGAAGGTGTAAACACTGGTCAGGTGTACTCACGTCCTGCAGAACAAAAGCAGCTCAGGGTGGTTGGTGAGTTACTCCGAGGAAACGTTGCACCACCACCGGTTTAAGTAGGAATCTGTAATCAGCTTAACTACTTAAGAGTACATCCTGAGAGTACTGAAATAATTTGCACACCCAAAGACGTGTTTAAGTGGTTATCAGTGTCTACCAGCTGTGAGCCCACCACCCGAGTTACAGCACAGCTAAGGCATACACCTGGGAGTACTTAACATACGAAATGTACAGAAACCACAAGAGCAAAAAGGGAACATGTGCACAAAAACTGAAGTATCTCATGTTCTCTTCATGCACTATTTGTGTCTGAGGTAGGAATGGTAAAATCACAGATACCTTGGTCTCAGCAGACTGTGGCTGTGCATCTGTCAAGTGAATCAGAGTGCCGCACCTGGCGAGCAGGCCGAGTGATTCTGTTTGTCTCATCTATCTCTGCATGACCAGACTGGATAAGCAGAACCATTTATCTCAGAGTCCTGCCACTTAACCCACCGAGGCCACAGCGGTTTCACATCCTGGCTGCATAATGGCTGAAGGCTGTAGGTGACAAGGGGTGAAGGGTACGTTAAGTGTTGCAGAAGACAGAAAAAACAGGACTCGGAAGGAAATTTGTGTCCAGGATGTTCAACTTTTAAAGCGAGGTCTTTAATGGCAGCTCTAAAACTGTCTTTTGTTTGTTTTCTTGTTTTTTCTAGTTTTAGAGTGTACACATGAAGCTTGGATGAGGCAGCGTGACATTTTTAATAAACCACTTTTTTAGTGTAGGAGTGGATTTCTAAAGGATGTTTGTGAATCAAGGCCAGATGAAAAGATACAAAGCACACAAGAAGTTCTCATTAAAATTGTTGAGGAAGAATGAGGATGAAGTTGGTCTTGCAAAGAAAAATGGGTCGTAACTTCTTCAAGTCAATGTTCGAATACTTTTTCTATTAAAGACCAAGTTCACTTGTTTTTTCAACAAATTTGCAGAGGTGTCTGGTATAAATGAATGCATTGAGAACTGATCTCTGTGAGGGAAAACCGCTGGCGCTCCTGTTTCAGGAACTAGAATTAAGCCAGATCAGGAGTCATCAGAAGATAGCAGGATTTGGAGTCTTATTTCCTAATATTCAGACATCTCGCTTCTGATTAGCAGCAGCACGACTCTACCACTGACTCTTTTTGCTTTGCAATGTTGATGTTTTATCTCCACAAACATCACAAACCTGAAGGAGTTTGGGGGTGTTGTGGAGATGCTAATGCTAACGGTTAGCTTCCACTAGCTGAGATGTTCTAATCTGTTTCCTGGATGTTAAACCAACAACAACAGCCTTCTTCGTCACAAGTCAAGATTGATGAGTCTGTGAATGCTAATTTACAGTTTGACGTTGATCTGTCGGGCTTTTCTGAACTGAGCGTTTTCCCGCCTATTTTATGATGCAGGAAACGGCTAGAAAACGATTTTCACGTTCAGCCTGCATGGTAAACTCAGCGTGGAAGATCATATTTTCTATTTTCAGTAAAAAACAATTTCTCACTGAACTTGGTGTTTCTTTTTTTTTTTTTTTTTTACTTTAACTAGATGAGTATTATGTTTAATTTCTTCAAATTGGAATTCATTTAGTAACTATTAAGACCTTAAAATCAGAAAGAATTTTGGGTCAAAATGTTTAAACATATAAAAACTTTTTATCGAATTCTTCAGCAGCAGTTATTCAGATTATGTCCAAAGGATGCTGATCACACACAATAACTAAAGGATTCATCAGGGGAGGTTTTTGTTTTCTTAAAAGGACATATTATTCAAAACTCACTTTTGCATATTTACTCTATATGTACATTCTACTGGCTCTATAAACACTCCAAACCTGAAAAGAAACCATCCATCCATTTCCATTAGTGATTGGTTTTTGGCATTATGTACCAAAAACAAGCCGTTTCAAAAAGTCCCTTTTTGTGATGTCACAAACAAGAACCACTTCTCTCACCTGCTGCTGGAGGAGCAGCAGCTCTACTACAAACCCCTCCCACATGTCAGAGCTTAAAGCAGCCTGGTTGGAGAAGGGGTGGGCGTGGCCAGCTCCATCTTGTTTTCTTAAAGTGACAAAGTCCTGAAACAGCTCATTCTGGAAGGTGTTGAAATTTTCAAGAATAAAACTTCTTGAATTGATTTATGTAAGAGGGATTTAGTTAACATAACTTCATGAGCATGTTTGCTATCCACTATAGAACTACGGTCCCCTTTAAGTTTAGTCAACAAATTTCTTCAAATTCACATTTATAGAAGTGGCAAAAATTGCTAATCAGCAAGCAATTTAAATTAGATGTTTTCATTTGCTAATGAGCTTATTTTAATGTTCCAAACAAACTGAAAAAACTAGTAATTTGAGGCAATAAATGTGCGGAGATGCACAAACAGAATCCAGATCCACTTCTAAAGCAGCGGGCTTCAGTATGACACCGAGGGTCACCCTGCTGAACCAATTAGGCTGCTTTCTGGGCCAGTTGAGGCAACACTGTGGCATGAACACAGTGAGAAATCTGAAAGCAAATGAAAACAACTGTAGTATGCAGAAAAAGAGGTTGGAGGGTGTGAGGTGTCCTTGTTTTATCCTCTTGGAATCAATGATTTTGCACCCTTGTGATCTGGTTTGTATTTATGAATCCATCCATGTTCCTCCTTGTGTTCCGACGCCTTTAAACAGCCTAACTTTAAGGAAACATGATTCCCTTTGGTGCCAAAAGGCAAGAATGAGTGATGTTTGATATTGAGTGTTTGGATGAAAATTTGGTTTAGTGACTTAAGATTATTTTTTTGGAATCAAGTGTGAGCCTGGCTGAGAGTGTGCTTGGTAAGAGGATTTTTACAGTGAGGGACATTCAGTGCTGAAAGCTGAACTTCCTTCCTGTCTGAAATATCACGGGCCAATACCAACACACATGTTCACTCCGTTTTCATCTGTCTCTCTCTCTCTCTAGATGAGATAAAGTCCTCATGGATCAGACGGAGAAAGTTCAGTCGGTTTGGATTTTTTACAGAAATTGCATCTTGTGCACTTGCTTTCTGCATTACTGGAGGCAACTCATCCACAAAATAAAGTGGACACTGTAGCTCAGCTAAACTGTGTTGCTTGTGTTACCCCCGAGCTTCAAGCTCTTTCCTGAAGAAACAGCTGGTTCCATGGGCTTTCCCAATAACGATGCTTAAAAGTTAAACAAAAACATCCCTCAAGTAAAAAGCCAGCTCCAAACTCCCAACCCCCCCATAAAGTCATTTAATAATCATGAACAATGCTGACCTCAGCTGGACCCAGCACGTTACTGCTCTTGTTTACCTTCCTTTATGAAGAGCAGCGGGCAGCAGAGATGACAGAATAATGTAGCAGTTTCCCTGCAGACAGACAGAAGTCTAACAGAGCGTACAATCAGAGGGATGGAGATGAGCGGAGAGGATGAAAACAGCAAATGTGAGACGTACCAGACAGCGCTCACAGAGGCCGACAGATGGAGAGTGTGTCTTTAACAGGTAGGCAGAAAGTGTCATCGTGGCGATAGAGAGGTGAAAACAGACAGATGGTCAAACGCAAGTGAGACAGATGAGCAATATATGTACCAAAGCATCCCACGCTTAATTAATTAGAGAATGGAAACACTGCGGGGCTCTTGGCTGCTTGAAACACAGCTAAGCGTGTAACATCTCCACCACAGCACACCCACACCGAGGTCCAGACACGTGCTGTTGCAAGCCTGTATACACACATGGAAGAAGATCCCTATTTAACCTCTTTCTTCTTGTTTTTAATGAAATTTTAATGAAGGAAATGTAAAAAAAAATGCATAAATAAATAGCAGGGATGAAAAATAAGATGTGAAACAAGTGAGGGAGTGGAAAAGGAGGAGAGGCAAAAGCTGTGATCAGTTAAGAGGCGATGAAATCATTTGAGGTGCAGATAGATGGTAGTGGGGGGGGGGAGAGAAATGGAGTGTGAGGTGGAGGAGAAGAGAATGATGCAGAGAGAGCGAGTTAAAGCAGGAGAGCAGATTAGATGAAGGAAGGAGACAGATAAAAAAGTGTGGTGGAGAGAAGAGAGAGGAGTTGGCTGCTGAGAAACAGGAGGGAAAGAAAGAGAGAGAGAGAGAGAGAGAGAGAGAGAGAGAGAGAGAGAGAGAGAGAGACGTTGTGACCTCTCGTGCTCAGCTGCAATGACGCTTTGAAGATCAACTCAAGGTTGTTAGATAAGAGGGGACCCATTCAGACCAGAGTGGGGAATAAGGAGGAGGAGGAGGAGGGTGACAATGCAAAGGTGGGGTGGGGGGAGGATTGAGAAGACCAACAGGAGGTGTGATGAGGGGAAGGGAGGAAAAGATGAGATAAATAAAGCAAAAACACGGGAGAGAAGGATGAGGGGGAAGTGAACTGGAGAAAGGAAGGGAGTGATGAAGACCATGGAGGAAATGATTCAGTGACTCAAGTTGCCACAAGGCATGCGTTACCCTGAGCGTGTTTGTCTGACTGTGTGCACGTGTGCAGCTACACGCTGGGATGGAGGCGTGCTTGTACACAGCGTTTCTGGAAAAATGCAAAAAAACAAAAATATGTTTGCGTTTGCATGCAGGAATGTGTGTGTGTGTGTGTGTGTGTGTGTGTGTGTGTGTGTGTGTGTGTGCGTGCTTGCGTGCGCCTGTTTAGTGTGCAGTTTGGCAGGAGTGATTAAATGCTGTGAGCCCGGCAGCCAATAAACAACCACACCGGCTGTGTTCCATTCCTTAATGAGTTACCCTTATCAGTTACCCCACGCTCTGCTCCTTCCTACATGCATTCTTTTATTTACCCTCCATAACATTATCTCCCTCGCTCGTTCTCCTGCATATGTCCTATTATCATTCATCTCCCATCCTCCACTTGTACTCTTCTTTCTATATTTTCTACCTCAGCTGCTCCCCTCCTTTATCTGACTGCTCCACCCTTCATATCCCTGGAATAAAAAAGACAAAAAGCAGGTGGGGATGACATTGCCGCTGTCATTCAGACTGTGGAACGCAACACAAGCAGGTAAGATTTATTCAGATCAGAAGATGTGCCGTTGTTGTGAATTTTAACACCATTCGATCATTTTCTGTAACATAACTGCATTTGAGTGTGTTTGATAGCTGCTTATCATACTAAACAGTGGGCCTCTCAAAGGGCGGCAGGGACTGAAATTACTTTTGGACGCACCGCCGTGATATTTTCAACAGAAAATCATGTTCTGCTGAGAAAGGTTAATGAGTCTGGCGATCCTTTGTCGTTTGACCCAACTGTTGCAACACGAACATCTGCTTCAGCTGTAATTTGCTGACGTAATTATGAGCCTGTTAACATGCTGATCCTATTATTTAACTCCAAACATCACTGAGTATAAACACAACCTCACACTGAACTTCAGATTTTCCAGAGAGAAAATGAAACATACTTTTCTTTCTTGTTGGTTTAAAACACAGATTCACTCACAAACCGGAACTATGATGGAAAAACAGCCTAAACTTCACTGATATTCATCATGAGTTCAGGATAAGAATCTAAGTAGAAACATATAGGATGTTCGATATCCTATTTTTTACCAATAACCCGTGCACCGGAATAGTCTAACTCTGATTTCTGGTAATGAAATAAACTGAAACCAATACATGCGGGGTCCTCCTTTTTAAAAAAAACTAAATCATGTCAGGTAGCTATCATCACATATCTCCTACCATGCAAACATGAACTTTAACATCGTCTGTGTAAAATATGACAACTGTTTCAAATGAAGTTAGGCCAGCTGTACCAAACAATCAAACATGTCTCAAAACTTCACCAGGATCTGTCACGTACCTGTATTACCATCAGGTCAACGGTACAGGTCACATAAAACCAGGTCAAACAGATTCAGGGATAGCTTCTTTCCCAGGGCGATCTCTATTGTAAATAAGCATAAAAACAATTAAAACTGCTTAGCGACTGTCGAGGTCACCGTCAGCTATTATGCTGCTATTCTAATGCCATTTTTTACATGATATTGTAGCTGCTATTCTGTATATATTGTGCTATTCGGTATATGTTGTACTTACTATTGTTTTGTTTTAGGGGACCTTTTATATTTAGAAGTATTATTGTATTGTGGACCAAGGGAGTGGCACTCCAATTTCGTTGTATCCTGTACAATGACAATAAAGGCTATTATTATTATTATTATTGTTATTATTATTATTATTATTATTATTATTATTATTATTATTATTATTATTATTATTATTATTATTATTATCATGTTTTGGTATTTTGAGTGAGAGGAGAAATAGCTGAACAGCTTGATGTATAATATGTGCATGTTGTGTAAAAGTGTGTAAAACCTGCCATCAGTCATTTCCAAATTTTAAGTTTTAGTGCCAACATCGGCCAGAAAAAAGGGATTGCAATATCTGAAATCTGTGGACGAAATTTTTTATTATGCAGAATGTTGTAGAGACTTGCAGTTCTAATTTATATAATAGTGTCAAGAATTTCTTTTTTCCAAATGGAGACAAGCTTTTTAAGTACTTTTTGTGATAGTTCGGTTAACCAGAACAGACACAAATGTGTTTACAGAAGATATCTGGGCTGAGATTGCTCATCCTAAAAGGAAGAAGCAATCCTAAACTCTTTTATTCCTTTACTCATCATCCTGTAATCATTTAGGAATTGCTGCTTCTTTACCCTCTGGGCATCTTCTTTTTCTTTGTTTTAACTGGAAATATGATCCAAAAAGAATACATAATTCATACAAATTTACACAAAACTGGGCTGAATCAAATTTAAAACGTGTATTTAAACTGCAAAAACAGATTTCAAAGAAAAAAGCCTAATTTTTAGACATTTAATATTTTTTTAGTCTAAAAAGAAAATAAATGATTTAGAAAAACAGCAGTACTTAAAAAAGGTTTAGTTTGTTAAATATTCTTGTTTTGATCAAAAACAACCTGCCACTGAGGTGAGTGAAAGTTGCCTGGCTACAATTCTTAAAACTTGCAAAATAATCTAAATTTTGATGTATTTGCTGCACTGACAGGTTTTTTCTATTCAAAACAAGAACATTTGGATCATATTTAACAATATTTATCTTATCTTAAATAACATAGTTTTTTCTAGAGAATGCATTTTATTTTAAATAAAAAATAAGATGAAATGTCTAAAAACAACAAATATGATCATGTGACCCCTCCTGGCAGCTGTGCATTGGTTACCGGTCGCTTTTAGAGTGCATTTCAACATTCAAAACCAATAATGACAAACTGCATTTTCTTTGACTGAAAACAGGAAAAAGTTGTGAATTAAACAGTTTTCAACAAAAAAATAAACCTGCATTTCTATCTCATTTGTTTCTCTGCTGAAATAAAACAAATATTCACACCCCTCTATTATACATGATAAACATCACAGGCTAAACTGCTCAGTCTAAATTTAGCTGAGGATGTCCGCGGCGAAATGAGGGTTATGACCGGTGGAAACATTAAAATCTCGAGTGATTACTGGGTAGACTGCAGCTCAGATAAATAGGGTCGGCTGTCAAATTCAAGTGCTCCATCCAAATCAGATAAATATTCGGCCTTAGTATGAGAAAATAAATTAATGTCAGCGGTTCCTCTTCGCTCGAGGCAGTGGTCACCAAAAGCAACAGCTAGCTCTGAAGAAAATTGACATGACTGAAGCTTATTTTAAAATGAATGCCCTCCCTGAACCAAAATAGGGGTTGACTCTGTAAGTACTTAGATTTCCAATTCAGATACTCTATTCAGGTGAGCCTAAAGATTACTTCCAGACACAAACATTGGAATGCACTTGTCCAGACTTTCCTGATCTGCTCACATCAATCAAACTGTAACTATTCAAGTAAAAGCCAGATTTCTAGATGTCCAGATAAACTGTGCACAGGGAGAGGTGAATGCTTTTGTGTCCAAGTTACTTTTGATTTATTGGCTTCCTATAAAGCTCGTAGCTGCCAAGCTAACCAACGCTTGAGTGGTTTTTCAGTTCCGAATGATTTCTAGCAGCGAGAATGTCGACATGAAACAAAAGAACACGTGGTCATGACTTGGAGTCATGCTTCCTGATATGTTGTGGGGACATAAATCAAATTAACTGCAGTTAATGGGATTAGAGCAGGAACACGTTGTAGGAGACATCAATCTGGTCTGGAAGTCTGCCATGGCTTTGGTCCTTTCACATCTCATAGGGTCTCTTTGGCCAACTGGCAGAGCTGATGCTCCACTATAATTTACAGTAATGTCTACCTGTTTCAATCCTGCAGCACTGACTTCAGTTGTACACATACAAGCTAATGTGGAAATAAATTAAATTGTTGTCAAATCCAGTTTGCATTAACTTGAGATAATGTAAATAAAAGTATTTATTTTATTTAAAATAGACTAAAAACATGAAAACTATCTCCTCTGAATATTGTAACAGTTCATGCAAAACAAGTTCGAAAGCAACTTGTGGGCAGGATTTTGGTTTACTCGTATATTTTGAAGTGAATGGCATGAACGTGAGGAAAAATTAATACCATAACTAATGCAAGAGACTGAGCCCTTAAAGGCTAGTGCAATTGAGATTATATTTATCTTAAAGCAACTCTAAACACTTTAAACTAGTTTCAGTGGTTCTTGAGTCGGAAACTTGAGCAACTTGACACTGGACAGCACTCTGCTGCTCTCTACTGACCAGAAACTGTATTTAACAGTTTTGTGTTTTGAGTAGGAACACTAGGGTGTTTCTCAATGTTGAGAAGCCTTCCTTACAAGGACACTATCCTTCCTTGGTCAAAGAAAACGGTTAAATGGAACAGACTTATATCTCGTGACCATGGCTTCCGCGGCGGTCACATCACGTAACATGTGAGGTAATGTTATATTTTATATGTATAAGTTTTAATGTAAATATGTAACAAGACTTTTACTTTTTAAATTGTGTATGTACTGGTTTAAGTTAATATGTAAGCGAGCTATTACCTGCTAGCGCGACTCAGTTGCGAATGACCACAGTCACCAATTCTTGTCATGTGTCTTGCCCAGTATGTCTGATCTTTGAATTGTGTGTACTGAAACTCTAATTTCCCTTCCCTGGGACAAATAAAGCTTTTCATTTCATTTTCATTTTCTTTTTTTTTAGCCACCTTAGCTGCAACTACTAAGCAACTAACCAACCATAGATAAATGCTTTGATAAAAAATATATATATGTAAACATTTCATATATTATTAGCCTGGTAGCTACAATTAGCTGACTTACATTTAAATTGGAAATTTGCCCCTGAAGTAGCTGCCGGCTCCTGATCCGCCATTCTTTCGAAAATACCGCGCTGTATTCCGGGAAATTTTTTTTACCAAGGCCAGGCTACAAGGCAACTCCCAAGAATCCTTACTCAGCTAGCTGATTGGCTAACAAACGGAGTACAAATACCTCAGTAGAACATGAACATTGGAACATGTCTTGGCGGTTCCTGATAACGTATCTCCTAGGCAACTGGGGCAGGACTAAGACATGAATGCAAGGTTCCTTGACATTGAGAAACTCCCTATAGGTCTTTACCTGCTTTACCTTTACTGTGGCAGTAGCTAATACAAAGACTAGCAGTTAGCTTTTTCAGTTCAGTGACCTTCAACAAAAAGCACAAGAAGAAGAAGAATCATGGCATCATGGTGAAGCCTCGAGGAAAAGGTAAAAGAGTAATATCTTTGGGGGTGAAGCATCGGCATGGACTACACTTGTTTAAGGGAGCTGAAGGAGGCTATGAAGTCACAGACTGATGGTGACCTGGCTTTGTTGCTACTGGACATGTAAGAAATAATATTTGTCTTGACTAACAATGGACATTTTTACTTCATGGCTTATTTGTAATCAGTTGGCCCATGTTAGCGTTCCTACAGGGTTCTTTATGACAGTTGTGATTCCTTTTTCAACCAGTAGGAGGGAAAATGGTATTGTGTCTATAACTAATCACAAAAATTTCATTTTGGTTGGTTTCTGCAGCAAATAATCATGTAAAAGAAACTACAAATGGGTTGAAAATGATCAAACATGTTTTTTGTTTGTTTGTTTTTTTAGGACAGCAGTAATGACTTTATATAATTGTGATAATTAAAATTGCCATCAGTAAAATAACGATCTCTAACATATAAAACCTTCTACCTCTAAACTCTGCTTGACACTTGCCAAACATGTTGAAAAAGGAGACATTTAAAATAAAAGACATTTAAAATTCTGGTAAATTGTAAAATACTGATATTTTTATTTTTCAAAAATGCAGCAAAAATGTTTTAGGCTTCTCACAATCCAGCCATCCGCTGAGAAGGTAAACCCATTCGGAAGAAAAAATAATCAATCAAACATAAATGTTATTTTTCGATCTTTTTTTTTTAAGTTCTTTGCTTTTCATTAATTTTTCAGCTGTTTACATATTAGACTAACAAAAATGACAATGAAGGAGTTACACAGGATGAGCAGAGGTTAAATAGGACCTTGTTGTGACAAAGTATTCACACTGTCAAGGCTGGGCGGGGACAGAGGGGGGTCAACAGGACAACGGTTAAGGGCGGGGGGGGGGGGGGGGTACTGAGGACAATTACTAATGCTTCAATTTAGGGCCTTTGGTTGAGTTACTGGTTAGAAACAAGTAGGAGACAAAAGTATTAGAAAATGTGTAAATATCTACTTAGAGTTGGATTAATTTGGTACATGTGACACATTTGTAACAATTTTTACACAAGACAGAGCCATGTTGGGGCATATTGTAAACTATTAGCAAAATTTACCCAACAGCTGTGCAGATTTTCTTGCAATTAAGTCACAAAGTGTTTTAATTATCCCTCAGTTTGTTTGCAGTTAAGCCTACTTTCAATATCCCCTTTTGAAAAGTTGTTTCAAGTTTTTTCTCACTTGCACAGAAGAATTTGGCAACTCTGCGACTATTCTGAGAGGACGTTTTTCTTCCAGTAATGTGAGAAAATTGCAAATGTTTTCAAGACACTTTGGGATTTAGATTGTAAAATCTGGTCAAAAACAATCAAAACCCAGTGAGACACAACCTTTTATCAACAGGATTTGAGCAGAACAGATTCTATAAATGGTTTTTTAATCGTAAAAAGCAGTAACTACTATGGCCCTGATGGACTCACAGTGAAGTCAGCAGTAGAAATACCCATTTTAAAGTCTGTTCCCAGGACAGTGGTTTGAATTTGAATGCTAGATTTAGTTTAGTTTATTGTGCGTCGTGGTAAAGTTGGAACAAAAGTAAGATTGCTCCTTTAAGAAGGTATTAAGGCATAAAAGGCAGCATTCTTGGAACCATGTTTGCTCTACAGTGTCGGGCTTTAACACACAGCTACGTCCTTTCATTTTCACTCAGCGACCCCCTCATTAATCATGCCTTGATCCAAAAATCGCAGGAAGTAAAACCAAGGTCCAGACCTTAAAACTTCAGGTTTTTAGGGAATGAGGGGAGTATAATTACGGATTCAGCACAGCTTGGCAAAAATGGTTTAATCAAGGGCTTTGAAAAGGACAAGATCTGAGTCAGCATTAGGCAGTTCAGTCAGGGGCACTGTTGAAAACACACAGGACCCCTCATGAAGTAGGAATTCAAGGTAAGAGAACTCATCCTCAAGTTTTTGAGACGTTCTGTAATATCGGGCCCCTTTAATCATCACCACCTGTCTGTCTGTTGGGTTGCCGTCTGTCTGACCACAGAAACAACGATAACCCCTACTTCACACTGAAAGCATCGGCGAAGCAGAACACCAGCAGATCGGTTTACTCGCAACTTTTGCTGCGGTCCAGTACACATCGAGAGAATCTCGGCTGCAGAACGGCTTCTTTGCCACGCTCCTTGCGTAACTCGCGAGATCGAAAAAATCTCTCGAGTTTATGCCCTCCTCCATTAAACCAAAAAGAAGGAAATCACGTTTGATATCACGGCGATGTTGTTCCTCTCCCCTACCAGGGTTAAAGCCATTAAAAACACACTGGTGCTCTTCTGGAGTCATGAGTAAATAAGCCGTTAGGTCATGTGTATAGACATAATCTACTTAGAAATGAAATTGCATCGCTGCAATAGGCTTTTATTTTGAAATTACCATGGGTTTTACACTGAACGGTGTGTGATTTCCTGTCTTGCCCTATGTTAACTGTGGAAATTGTCACACCCTAGAAGCAGCTCGTGGCAAAAATAGAACCCGATCCTATCTTTAGAGACGGGGCACGAGAGCCGCTTCTGCGTGGCGGCTGGTTTGAATCACCCCCATAGATTATAATGGATTTTAATTGGAA
>NC_091754.1:17717601-17850101 GCF_043380555.1 Nothobranchius furzeri
CAGGAGCAGAAAGATGTATTTAAGTCCTTTATTTAGAAAAAAGGATGTATTACCGTATCCGTTGCGGTGAGTGTGTCGCGTTGTTCCTTGTCCAGTAGCATGTGGAGATTGTTTGAAAGGCAGCGGTAGAACCCGCCCCACGACCGAGAGCCGTCAATAGAGCGTTGCAAGACTAAATATATTTATTTTGTCTGGCTTGCCAGGCTAAGAGACCGCTGCAGATGTATTGATTAAACAAGTGTTTCACATCTTTGAAGAGTTACTTGTTGATAAGAAATGTCATCAACTCTGCATCGGTCAAGGTTCTTCCATAAATGCGCCCACTCTGTGATCGGCATTTGTACTTAAGCAGAAGTCTAATGCTATTGGCTAACGCTAAGCGGAGGTAAAGTAAAAGTTGCTTGGGGCTCTCCTGGATGGGGGATGCATTTGAATATAAACAGTCAATGAGCGGTCTAGTCGGCTTGAATGAAACCGATGTGTTACAAAGAGACGCTCTCTTGTGCAGACACTGTCCTACTTACAGAACACCACCACAGCCAAACCTGCTGTTTCCAGCTGGTGCTGCTTTGAAATTCACCCCCCCCCCCCCCCCCCCCCCGCTTTCCGCTTCATCCCTCTTTGCTCCTCCCGAGCCTGTATCAAAAGCTCCGCCCACAACCTCCCCTTCTCCTCCCCGAGCTGCGTCAGACACCTCCATTCATGAAAACCGTGACGTGAGCAGGTCTTCGGCGACACGCCGCCCACCCACTCAGCCCAGGTGCTGCTGGAGTTAAAGGAATGTCCGTCTCTGTTTCTTCTGGACATTATTCCCTCCCTTTGCACCCTGACTGCTCTGCCATCCTAGCTGGGGAGGCGTGGGGCTTGTTTTTGCTTCTTCTTCTTCCTCCGTCCACGCCTCGGATCGGAGAAAAGGACCATGAATCTGAGCTTTGCCTTCTGTGAGTGATTCTCTGATTTGAGTGTAGGCGTTTTGACGTGGAGGTACCTCTCCTTCACCTTCTTGTGGGTATGAGGATGTCGCCACTGACTTTAATACGCATGCATGCAAAGAGGCATTTTCTCTTGCTGTTTGCATGTGGATCAGATGTCTGTGTTTGGACAGCGGCGGTGCTGCAGGAGTGTGTTGAGCGGTCGTGCGTTGGTGCGTGCAGGAGCTATTTTAGGCTCAGCTGTGACACTGCTGCTGCTTTTTGATGCAGTGTTATCTGTGCTCACTGAAGGACAGACAGGTGGAGATGTGGGTTAAAGTAGCACCCCCCCCCCCTATAGAACTTTGTTTATTCATTTATGCAACCATTATGAATGAGTCACGGCAGTGTGAGACGACTCATCGTTTCTGGGACACACGTGCACGCCGCTGAATGGACCCGCTCGTCATTTACATCCCTCCGCCTGCTTTATCATCTTCTCTCCTCTTTGCGTCCTCACCACTCTTAATTTACTCAGCAGCAGGAGAGTCCACCTCTGTCCTTTGCTGCTAAGCGTGTTTATGTAACTGCACAGGATGAATAGCCAGCGGTCAGGCTTTAGAGGAGAGGAGGAGGGCTGGAGATCCATCCTCCTTTTTTTTAAGTTTTAAATACTGGCAGCACACGGGCTTGGTTCACTACTAACAGTAGAACTGGTGCGTATTGATTTCCTGGCTTTGTGCTGTGGCAAAGTTCCTTCCTATCAGACTTGCACACCCCACTTTAAAAAAATATATATATTTTTTGCTATTTTTGTGTGTTTTCATATTCTGTCCATTAAAGATTGGTGTCAGTCACAGCCAGACTCCTGCAATATGCTTGTTTGTCTGCCTCTCTCCTTGTTGGCGGGCCTGGCAGACCATCCCTATTAAAAGAGCACAAGGGGGATTGTTGTGGCAGCAGCTGCTCTGGTGTGCAGAGTGAGTGTGTGTGTGTGTGTTTGCGTGTGTTGTCGTCTCCTGGTCGTACAGGGCAGACAGGCCCAGTTCACATGGAGCCGGCTCCTCTTGTGCCCTTTGTTGTCGCTTTGGGAGACTTTCCCATTGGATCCATGTTGGCGTTGTTCCTCAAGCAGCCAAAGAAGCTGCACGATCGGATTTTATTCTCTCTCGTAAAAAATGTCCTTTACTGTTCTTCACTGGTATGGATGCAGGTTTCTAACTCTCTGATCTGTCTTTTTGCCCTATTCTCTCTGACGTCTGTTTTATTCTGCTTCAAAGAAAGCATCATCTTGGTTCAGAGCTCTTGAGAAAGTATGGCCATGTCTACACGTAGCAGGATGTTTTGTAAAATCGAATATCCTCCCCTTGGGTCCACTGGGGTCCACTCTTCCCTGGGTCCTCCGTTCAATACACACACACACACACGTATTTAGCAACAGAACACCACTGGTGTGAGAGGTCCTCAGCTCAATAATATCAGCGAAGGAGAACCAGCCGGCTGCTACCACTTCAAATATAGGACAAACTATCAGAGTCCCAAAAAGAAAAACACACCTGCCTAATAAATGAAGCACATTCATAGGCATGCTAAGCCTAAAGGTGGTGATAGTTTCCCAAATCATTGGCAAATTTGCAGAGAAACATTCCTTCGACGTGGAACAACCGTCCTTAAAGTCCTCTTTTGCCTTTCATAGCTAATGAGTGTGAACCCGGGTTGCACGTGTGATGTCAGAGCATTTTTGTCACGAACAATGATGTTTGAAAACCTAAAACCGAGGTTATCTGTGTCCAAGAGCAAAGGATGAATTCACTAATCTCCATTTTGATCTGAGTTTTTGAAAAAATCTTTTTTGGGAGGTGTTTATCTTCACTTTCTTGTGGACGACAGGCCATTGTCGTTTTGTGGGCTACCTAGCTACTTGGTTACAGGATCTCAGATCAAGCTTAACCCAAAACAAAGCTGTGTCCAAATTAATGGTCAGCATCCACGATGACCCGTTTGACCGAGTCCACATTGGTCGGGTCCCAAACGGGAGCGACCGTTTCACGCCGCTTGCACCTTCGGATCCTAAAGGACGCATTAGGCTTTTAATTCTTGTACAGCCAGATAGGAGTAGACTGACATATCTGTCGGTTGATAAATCGGGCCGATATTTGACATTTTTTATGTATCTGTATCAGCTGATATACCTCCTTGGTAAAGCCAATTAAAAGTCAGGCACATCCCTGGGCAGCCCAAAACTTCAGCAGAATTCAGTTTCAATGTATATTTACGTTCCTGCATAACATTTGCATAATAAATGCTCTGAAAAGAAATTCAGAAATGTTCTACTACATTTTCTTTTTATTTACCAGTTTTAAATATTTAATACTTGGTCAGTTTATTGATTTGCTTGATTAACTTTAGGTAAATATCTGATTTTATCACTGACCAGTGCAAAAGATTAAGATTTAACAGCTGGTTAAATCAGTGTTCAAAAACAAATTCGGCTTCAGAAATGTTGTGCATCAACTGATGTCATTAGTGATATTTTAGCATGTAAATTGTTGGAGTTGGAAAACGTCTCGACATCTGCCACAAAAATCCGCACAAAGTATCTGCAGAGCAAATCGGCCATCGGTTGGCCACGACCTTTACAAATCCACATCGGTATCGGCAATAGAAAATCTAATATCAGCTGACCTCTACTGACAGATCTCCTGCTTAATCCACCATTTTGGGCATTTTAAGTATCCTTTAAGTTTGGATGGCCTTGTCGCATCATTGTGTAGCCTCTGGATTTGGACACAACCACAGATCTTTGACGTTTTGGAGGAGAGGTGGACCAGTATGGGTTTTTCTGTTTTGCTGGAATCTAGAGGTCATGGTCAGCCAACGGCCGATGTGTTCTGCCAATTTTGGGGCCGATTTTCATTTGAGACACACGTTTCACTAAAAATTGCTGACAATAAGGTTATAGATAATTTATTAGCAGGTGTTTTTCTAGAACATAAATATAAATTTTTAAAAAATCCACCACGCCGGGCTGCCCATACATGTGCCCTTCTTTAAATCAACTCTGCTAAAGAGGTTTATTGGTAAATGATAAATGACCCGCACTTGCGTAGCGCCTTTCAGAGTCAGAGGACTCCAAAGTGCTTACACTAGAGTGTATCATTCATTCATTCACACACTGGTCAGTGCTGTTACAGCATATAAAAACAGTAAATATCAGCCTGATGTATCTGTCTATCCTTCTTTTGGAGGCTTTCAGGAGACTGTATGAGCGACAGATTTAGACCAGCAAGGCTTTTCTTCTGTTATTAGGCCCGAGCAGTGAAGCTGCGAAGGCCTATTGTATCTGCTCCGTTTCTTCTTATTAGGCCCGAGCAGTGAAGCTGCGAAGGCCTATTGTATCTGCTCCGTTTATTATTACGCTTTCTTTCTTTCTTTTTTCTTCCGCGTCTTTGACTGGCCTTTAGGGGGTCTTAGCATATCCAAAAAGTCACCAAATTCTGGCCCAATATTGAAAGTGCGTGAAATTTACGTATTTCACTGGCAATGTGAAAGTTCATAAAAGAATGGCTGAACAGCGCCCCCTAGAAAGTGAAAAATACCCCTCTCCATAAAGCTTAGTTTATCGTACAGTTATGAAATTTGGTACACTTGTAGAACTCAACAATACGCACAGAAAAGCCTCTTGCATCCATGGTCAATATCAAACAGGAAGTCGGCCATTTTGGACTAAAGTGGCCATTTTGACCCTGTTTCGGCCATTTCTTGGGTCTATATTTGGTTGAACAGTTTGGTCATTTTTCGCACGATCGTCTCAAAAATAGTGTGCGATCGAACAGAAGCGACGGACGATTAAAATGAGACAATAAAATTGACTTTTCGTAAATACTGAAGGGGCGGGACCAGGCCTCAAAGTTCGAGCACTCGCCAAAAAAATTCAAATTGCTATAATTTCATAAATGAAAGAATTACAGTTAAAGTAACTTTCTATGGACAATCATCATCGCCCCCCGAAGACAAATGAATGGTCAATTGATGATGTCACATAAGCCCCGCCCCTTCAGGACTTAAAAGGTCAAGTTTTACTGGGAAATTTTCCAAAATTTGCCCTTTCAAATAATCATCCCAAATTTGTATCAGGTAACTGAAGACAAGTTGGGGTTGCTTGGCGTCACTTTATGGGAGTTTTCTGCAGAAGGCGGGGCTGTGGCGGCGCGGCGAACTCAGGCGTACCACTTAGGCCTTACGTTTGCCTCCCATTTCGTCATTTCTAGAGATATCGCCACAAAACTTCTTGTGAGTGATGCTAGTCCGGCCCCCCAAAAAATCTGATGTGACATTCCGGTGGGCGTGGTCTATTTGCTGAAATAGCGCCCCCTAGGACCATTAAAACTGACAGCCCCAAGCCATGCTTTGACTGAGGATTACGAAATGTGGTACACTAATGTGGTGTCTCAGGACCTACAAAAAAGTCTCTTGGAGCCAAGTGCAAAGTCGCACAGGAAGTCGGCCATTTTGGTCCAAGTGCGTGATTTAGTGGTTTTCGCACACGTTGTTTGGAGAGTGATGCTCCGTCGCCCTTTTCACCAATCGCCTTCACACTTCTGCTATATACTCTTAAGACATAGATGAAAAAATTCAACCGTCGGATTTTAAATAAGTATAAAGGTGTGGGCGTGGCTAAGCCTCAAACTCTGACTTGTCGCCACGCCACTCTTTTTTTCACAGCTCCCTATTGGACTCCTTTTATCCAATCACCACCAAACAGTGGCAAATAGCAGCAGACAAGTTGAGGTCACTAGGTCTATAGTACTGGCAGGTTTCGAATAAAGGCGGGGCTTTGGGAGCATGGCGAAATTCGCCATCACGCCATGGAAATACGTTTGTCTCTCATTTCTTCAATCATTGTGACATTGCCACACAATTTCTGATGAGTGATCCTACTCTGACCCCTAATATAATTGGACAGCTGAAGTTTGTGGGCGTGGCCTATTTTCCAAAACAGTGCCCCCTAGGACCATTAAAACAGTCAGCCCCAAGCCATGCTTTGACTGAGGATCACAAAATTTGGCACACTAATGTAGTGTCTCAGGACCTACAAAAAAGTCTCTTGGAGCCAAGCGCAATGTCGCACAGGAGGTCGGCCATTTTGGTGCAATTACTCAATTTAGTGGTTTTCGCACACGTTATAAGGAGAATGATATCTCCTCGCCTTTTCCACCGATCACCTTCAAACTCCTGCTATATACTCTTAAGACATAGAGGAAAAAATTCAACCGTCGGATTTTAAATAAGTATAAAGGTATGGGCGTGGCTAAGCCTCAAACTTTGACCAGTCGCCATTACTTTATTTGACTTAATAACTCCCATGTGCATGATCAGATCAATTTCATACTTTGTCTGTGTGATCACTGACCACATCTGAAGACAGTGACAATGTGGACAGCTGACATCACCTAAGCCCCGCCCCCTGACTAAAGGAAGTCTATTGTTTTATGGTGAACTGCCCATATTTGTCCCCTCTAATTTAGTCAAGATGACACTAAGGTCATGCACTGTCTTCATGATGTTGTAATGACCATTCAGATCTGATAGCTTTTCAGAAAGTGAGGGGCTTTGATGCCATGGCGATTTCTGGCGTGACGCTGTGACCTTACGTTTGACTGTAACTTCCACAAACAGCCTCCGATTTGCCCGAGACTGAACATCACATCACCAGTGTGGTAAAGATAGAGTATCTCCTAGGGGTGAGACATGTAATGGTGGGCTCAGAAGGGATGCTGAGTCAGGGTGAGGTGTGGACGAGGAGGCCTTTCACGGTTTCCGGTGTTGGGGTGGCTGACTTTCTGTTCCGACAGGCATGCCCTGATGCCCTCGGCTGCCGGCCAGGATGGAGAAGCGCGGAGCCGGGTTTGGAGAGCGTCGGGGATGGAGCGGAGGGGGTGCTGAAGGAGGGTGAGCAGCTTATCTGCTCCGTTTATTATTTAGGCCCGAGCAGTGAAGCTGCGAAGGCCTATTGTATCTGCTCCGTTTATTCTTTTTTTTTTTTCTTTTTTTTTTTTTCTTTTTCTTCCGCGTCTTTGGGTGGCCTTTAGGGGGTCTTAGCATATCCAAAAACTCACCAAATTCTGGCCCAATATAGACAGTGCGTGATATTTAAGTATTTCACTGGCAACGTGAACGTTGGTACAAAAATGTTTCGACAGCGCCCCCTAGAAAATTAAAAATACCCCTCTGCTTTGACCTTTTTTCATAGTAGAACGATGAAATTTGGTACACTTGTAGAACTCAACAATACGCACAGAAAAGCCTCTTGCACCCATGGTCAATATCAAACAGGAAGTCGGCCATTTTGGACTAAAGTGGCCATTTTGACCCCGTTTTGGCCATTTCTAGGGTCTACATTTGGTTGAACAGTTTGGTCATTTTTCGCACGATTGTCTCAAAAATAGTGTGCGATCGAACAGAAGCGATGGATGAATCAAATGAGCAAATAAAATTGACTTTTCGTAAATACTGAAGGGGCGGGGCCAAGCCTCAAAGTTCAAGCACTCGCCAAAAAAATTCAAATTGCTTTAATTTCATAAATGAAAGAATTACAGTTAAAGTAATTATCTATGGACAATCGGCATCGCCCCCCAAAGACAAATGAATGGTCGATTGATGATGTCACATAAGCACCGCCCCCTCAGGCCTTAAAAGGTCAAGTTTTACTGGGAAATTTTCCAAAATTCGCCCTTTCAACTAATCACCCCAAATTTGTAGCAGGTAACTGAAGACAAGTTGGGGTTGCTTGGCGTCACTTTATGGGAGTTTTCTGCAGAAGGCGGGGCTGTGGCGGCGCGGCGAAGTCAGGCGTACCGATGTGGCCTTACGTTTGCCTCCCATTTCGTCATTTCTAGAGGTATCGCCACAAAACCTCTTGGGAGTGATCCTAGTTCGGCCCCCCACAAAATGTGATGTGAACATCCAGTGGGCGTGGCCTATTTTCTGAAATAGCGCCCCCTAGGACCATTAAAACTGTCAGCCCCAAGTCATGCTTTGACTGAGGAGTACGAAATTTGGTTTCCTAATGTGGTGTCTCAGGACCTACAAAAAAGTCTCTTGGAGCCAAGTGCAAAGTCGCACAGGAAGTCGGCCATTTTGGTCCAAGTACTCGATTTAGTGGTTTTCGCACACGTTGTTTGGAGAGTGATGCTCCATCGCCCTTTTCACCAATCGCCTTCAAACTTCTGCTATACACTCTTAAGACATAAAGGAAAAAATTCAACCGTCGGATTTTAAATAAGTATAAAGGTGTGGGCGTGGCTAAGCCTCAAACTTTGACCTGTCGCCACGCCACTCTGTTTTTCACAGCTCCCTATTGGACTCCTTTTAACCAATCGCCAGCAATCACTGGCAAATAGCAGCAGACAAGTTGAGGACACTTGGTCTTTAGTCCTGGCAGGTTTCGAATAAAGGCGAGGCTTTGGGAGCATGGCGAATTTCGCCATCACGCCATGGCAATAAGTTTGCCTCTCATTTCTTCAATTATCGTGCCATTGCCACAAAATGTCTGGTGAGTGATCCTAGTCTGACCCCCAATAGAACTGGACAGCTGTAATTTGTGGGCGTGGCCTATTTTCTGAAATAGCGCCCCCTAGGAACAATAAAACTGCCAGCCACAAGCCATGCTTTGACTGAGGAGTACGAAAATTGGTACACTAATGTGGTGTCTCAGGCCCTACAAAAAAGTCTCTTGGAGCCAAGAGCAAAGTCGCACAGGAAGTCGGCCATTTTGGTCCAAGTACTCGATTTAGTGGTTTTCGCACACATTGTTTGGATAAGGATTCCCCATCACCCTTTTCAACAATCACCTTCAAACATCTGCTATACACTCTTAAGACATAGATGAAAAAATTCAACCGTCGGATTTTAAATAAGTATAAAGATGTGGGCGTGGCTAAGCCTCAAACTTTGACCTGTCGCCACGCCACTCTTATTTTCACAGCTCCCTATTGGACTCCTTTTAACCAATCACCAGCAAACACTGGCAAATAGCAGCAGACAAGTTGAGGTCACTTGGTTTATAGTACTGGCAGGTTTCGAATAAAGGCGGGGCTTTGGGAGCATGGCGAAATTTGCCATCACGCCATGGAAATACGTTTGTCTCTCATTTCTTCAGTCATTGTGACATCGCCACACAAGTTCTGAAGAGTGATCCTACTCTGACCCCTAATAGAATTGGACAGCTGAAGTTTGTGGGCGTGACCTATTTTCTGAAACACCGCCCCCTAGGACCATTAAAACAGTCAGCCCCAAGCCATGCTTTGACTGAGGATCACAAAATTTGGCACACTAATGTAGTGTATCAGGACCTACAAAAAAGTCTCTTGGAGCCAAGAGCAATGTCCTACAGGAGGTCGGCCATTTTGGTCCAAGTACTCAATTTAGTGTTTTTCGCACACGTTATTAGGAGAATGATATCTCCTCGCCCTTTCCACCGATCACCTTCAAACTTCTGCTATATACTCTTAGGACATAGAGGAAAAAATTCAACCGTCGGATTTTAAATAAGTATAAAGGTGTGGGCGTGGCTAAGCCTCAAACTTTGACCAGTCGCCATTACCTTATTTGACTTAACAACTCCCATGTGCATGATCAGATCAATTTCATACTTTGTCTATGTGATCACTGACCACATCTGAAGACAGTGACAATGTGGACAGCTGACATCACCTAAGCCCCGCCCCCTGACTACAGGAAGCCTATTGTTTTATGGTGAACTGCCCATATTTGTCCCCTCTAATTTAGTCAACATGAAACAAAGGTCATGCACTGTCTTCATGATGCTGTATTGACCATTCAGATCTGATAGCTTTCCAGAAAGGGAGGGGCTTTGATGCCATGGCGAATTCTGGCGTAACGCCGTAATCTTAATATTCAATTTAATGGTGAGCTCAGAGGGGATGCTGAGTCAGGGTGAGGTGCGGACTAGGAGGCCATTCGCGGTTTCTGGTGTCGGGGTGGTTGACGTTTCTGTTCTGTCAGACGTGCACTGGTGCCCCGGGCTGCTGTCCAGACCGGAGCGGCGCGGAGCTGCGAGGGCCGAACGACGCTGCTTGCAGCTTTAATTAGGCCCGAGCAGCGAAAGCGCTGCGAAGGCCTCTTGTTTTTGCTCTGATTATTATTATTTTTTGTTATTCCGTGCCCCCTTTGAACAGCTTTTTGGGGACCTTAACATACCCCAAAACTCACAATATTTTGCACACTTGTCAGGCCTGGTGAAAAATTTGATATTTTAAAGGTCCCAAAAAAATCGCAAAGAAAATGGCTGAACAGCGCCCCCTACAAAGTGAAAAAAACCCCTCTCCATAAAGCTTAGTTTATCGTACAGTTATGAAATTTGGTACACTTGTAGTACTCAACAGTCCGCACAGAAAAGTCTCTTGCAACCATGGTCAATATCAAACAGGAAGTCGGCCATTTTGGGTTGAAATGGCGATTTTTTGCCGTTTTTGCCGTTTTTAGGGTCCGTTTCTGATTGGATTGCTCGATCATTTTTCGCACGATCGTCTCAAAAATTGTGTAAAATTGCTCAGAAGGGATGGGCGAACAAAATGAGATAAGGATTCTGAGTTTTCGTATATGTTGAAGGGGCGGAGCCAGGCCTCGAAGTTTGACTACTCGCCAAAAATATTTAAATTGCTATAACTTCATAACTGAATGGAATAGAGTTACCAAACTTTCTGTGGTCATTCGTCATCCACCCACAAAGTAAATTGAAAGGTCGGATGATGACATCACACAAGCCCCGCCCCCTCAGGACCAAAAAGATCAAGTTTTACTGTGAAAGGTCCCAAATTGCCCCATTTCACTTAATCACCACAAATTTGTAGCTGGTAACTCAAGACAAGTGGGGGTTGCTTGGCGTCACTTTATGGGAGTTTTCGGCAGAGGGCGGGGCTGTGGTGGCGCGGCGAATTCAGGCGTACCGCCTTGGCCTTACGTTTGCCTCCCATTTCGTCATTTCCAAAGATATCGTCACGAAACTTCTTGTGAGTGATCCTAGTCCGGCCCCCCAAAAGATCTGATGTGAACATCTGGTGGGCGTGGCCTATTTTCTGAAATAGCGCCCCCTAGGACCATTAAAACTATTAGCCCCAAGCCATGCTTTGACTGAGGATTACGAAATTTGGTACACTAATGTGGTGTCTCAGGACCTACAAAAAAGTCTCTTGGAGTCAAGTTCAAAGTCGCACAGGAAGTCGGCCATTTTGGATCAAGTACGCGATTTAGTGGTTTTCGCACACGTTGTTTGGAGAGTGATGCTCCGTCGCCCTTTTCACCAATCTCCTTCAAACTTCTGCTATATACCCTTAAGACATAGGGGAAAAAATTCAACCGTCGGATTTTTCAAAAGTTGAAAGGTGTGGGCGTGGCTAAGCCTCAAACTTTGACCTGTCGCCACGCTACTCTTTTTTTCACAGCTCCCTACTGGACTCCTTTTACCCAATCACCAGGATTCTGTGGCAAACAGCAGTAGACAAGTTGAGGTTACTTGGTCTCCAGTACTGGCAGGTTTTGAAAAAAGGCGGGGCTTTGGGACCATGGCGAAAATCGCCATCACGCCATGGAAATACGTTTGTCTCTCATTTCTTCAGTTATCGTGATATTGCTACGAAACTTCTGGTGAGTGATCCTAGTCTGAGCTCCAAGAGAAATAGACAGCTGAATTTTGTGGGCGTGGCCTATGTTTTGAAATAGCGCCCCCTAGGACCATTTAAACTATTAGCCCCAAGCCATGCTTTGACTGAGGATTACGAAATTTGGTACACTAATGTGGTGTCTCAGGACCTACAAAAAAGTCTCTTGGAGTCAAGTTCAAAGTCGCACAGGAAGTCGGCCATTTTGGATCAAGTACGCGATTTAGTGGTTTTCGCACACGTTGTTTGGAGAGTGATGCTCCGTCGCCCTTTTCACCAATCTCCTTCAAACTTCTGCTATATACCCTTAAGACATAGGGGAAAAAATTTAACCGTCGGATTTTTCAAAAGTTGAAAGGTGTGGGCGTGGCTAAGCCTCAAACTTTGACCTGTCGCCACGCTACTCTTTTTTTCACAGCTCCCTACTGGACTCCTTTTACCCAATCACCAGGATTCTGTGGCAAACAGCAGTAGACAAGTTGAGGTTACTTGGTCTCCAGTACTGGCAGGTTTTGAAAAAAGGCGGGGCTTTGGGACCATGGCGAAAATCGCCATCACGCCATGGAAATACGTTTGTCTCATTTCTTCAGTTATCGTGATATTGCTACGAAACTTCTGGTGAGTGATCCTAGTCTGAGCTCCAAGAGAAATAGACAGCTGAAGTTTGTGGGCGTGGCCTATATTCTTAAATAGCGCCCCCTAGAGCCATTAAAACTTTCAGCCCCAAGCCATGCTTTGACTGAGGATTACGAAATTTGGTACACTAATGTGGGGTCTCAGGACCTACAAAAAAGTCTCTTGGAGCCAAGCGTAAAGTCGCACAGGAAGTCGGCCATTTTGGTGCAAGTACGTGATTTAGTGGTTTTCGCACACATTGTTTGGAGAGTGATGCTCCGTCGCCCTTTTCACCAATCACCTTCAAACTTCTGCAATACACTCTTAAGACATAGGGGAAAAAATTCAACCGTCGGATTTTTCAAAAGTTGAAAGGTGTGGGCGTGGCTAAGCCTCAAACGTTGACCTTTCGCCATTACTTTACTTGACTTAATAACTCCCATGTGCATGATCAGATCTTTTTCGAACTTTGTCTGTGTGATCATTGACCATATCTGTAAACAATGACAATGTGGACAGCTGACATCACCTAAGCCCCGCCCCCTGACTACAGGAATTTATTTTTTATGCTGAAATGCCCATATTTGTCCCCTCTAATTTAGTCAACATGACCCTAAGGTCATGCACTGTCTTCATGATGCTGTAATGACCATTCAGATCTGATAGCTTTCCAGAAAGGGAGGGGCTTTGATGCCATGGCGAATTCTGGCGTAACGCCGTAATCTTAATATTCAATTTAATGGTGAGCTCAGAGGGGATGCTGAGTCAGGGTGAGGTGCAGACTAGGAGGCCATTCGCGGTTTCTGGTGTCGGGGTGGTTGACGTTTCTGTTCTGTCAGACGTGCACTGGTGCCCCGGGCTGCCGTCCAGACCGGAGCGGCGCGGAGCTGCGAGGGCCGAACGACGCTGCTTGCAGCTTTAATTAGGCCCGAGCAGCGAAAGCGCTGCGAAGGCCTCTTGTTTTTGCTCTGATTATTATTATTTTTTGTTATTCCGTGCCCCCTTTGAACAGCTTTTTGGGGACCTTAACATACCCCAAAACTCACAATATTTTGCACACTTGTCAGGCCTGGTGAAAAATTTGATATTTTAAAGGTCCCAAAAAAATCGCAAAGAAAATGGCTGAACAGCGCCCCCTACAAAGTGAAAAAAACCCCTCTCCATAAAGCTTAGTTTATCGTACAGTTATGAAATTTGGTACACTTGTAGTACTCAACAGTCCGCACAGAAAAGTCTCTTGCAACCATGGTCAATATCAAACAGGAAGTCGGCCATTTTGGGTTGAAATGGCGATTTTTTGCCGTTTTTGCCGTTTTTAGGGTCCGTTTCTGATTGGATTGCTCGATCATTTTTCGCACGATCGTCTCAAAAATTGTGTAAAATTGCTCAGAAGGGATGGGCGAACAAAATGAGATAAGGATTCTGAGTTTTCGTATATGTTGAAGGGGCGGAGCCAGGCCTCGAAGTTTGACTACTCGCCAAAAATATTTAAATTGCTATAACTTCATAACTGAATGGAATAGAGTTACCAAACTTTCTGTGGTCATTCGTCATCCACCCACAAAGTAAATTGAAAGGTCGGATGATGACATCACACAAGCCCCGCCCCCTCAGGACCAAAAAGATCAAGTTTTACTGTGAAAGGTCCCAAATTGCCCCATTTCACTTAATCACCACAAATTTGTAGCTGGTAACTCAAGACAAGTGGGGGTTGCTTGGCGTCACTTTATGGGAGTTTTCGGCAGAGGGCGGGGCTGTGGTGGCGCGGCGAATTCAGGCGTACCGCCTTGGCCTTACGTTTGCCTCCCATTTCGTCATTTCCAAAGATATCGTCACGAAACTTCTTGTGAGTGATCCTAGTCCGGCCCCCCAAAAGATCTGATGTGAACATCTGGTGGGCGTGGCCTATTTTCTGAAATAGCGCCCCCTAGGACCATTAAAACTATTAGCCCCAAGCCATGCTTTGACTGAGGATTACGAAATTTGGTACACTAATGTGGTGTCTCAGGACCTACAAAAAAGTCTCTTGGAGTCAAGTTCAAAGTCGCACAGGAAGTCGGCCATTTTGGATCAAGTACGCGATTTAGTGGTTTTCGCACACGTTGTTTGGAGAGTGATGCTCCGTCGCCCTTTTCACCAATCTCCTTCAAACTTCTGCTATATACCCTTAAGACATAGGGGAAAAAATTCAACCGTCGGATTTTTCAAAAGTTGAAAGGTGTGGGCGTGGCTAAGCCTCAAACTTTGACCTGTCGCCACGCTACTCTTTTTTTCACAGCTCCCTACTGGACTCCTTTTACCCAATCACCAGGATTCTGTGGCAAACAGCAGTAGACAAGTTGAGGTTACTTGGTCTCCAGTACTGGCAGGTTTTGAAAAAAGGCGGGGCTTTGGGACCATGGCGAAAATCGCCATCACGCCATGGAAATACGTTTGTCTCTCATTTCTTCAGTTATCGTGATATTGCTACGAAACTTCTGGTGAGTGATCCTAGTCTGAGCTCCAAGAGAAATAGACAGCTGAATTTTGTGGGCGTGGCCTATGTTTTGAAATAGCGCCCCCTAGGACCATTTAAACTATTAGCCCCAAGCCATGCTTTGACTGAGGATTACGAAATTTGGTACACTAATGTGGTGTCTCAGGACCTACAAAAAAGTCTCTTGGAGTCAAGTTCAAAGTCGCACAGGAAGTCGGCCATTTTGGATCAAGTACGCGATTTAGTGGTTTTCGCACACGTTGTTTGGAGAGTGATGCTCCGTCGCCCTTTTCACCAATCTCCTTCAAACTTCTGCTATATACCCTTAAGACATAGGGGAAAAAATTTAACCGTCGGATTTTTCAAAAGTTGAAAGGTGTGGGCGTGGCTAAGCCTCAAACTTTGACCTGTCGCCACGCTACTCTTTTTTTCACAGCTCCCTACTGGACTCCTTTTACCCAATCACCAGGATTCTGTGGCAAACAGCAGTAGACAAGTTGAGGTTACTTGGTCTCCAGTTCTGGCAGGTTTTGAAAAAAGGCGGGGCTTTGGGACCATGGCGAAAATCGCCATCACGCCATGGAAATACGTTTGTCTCATTTCTTCAGTTATCGTGATATTGCTACGAAACTTCTGGTGAGTGATCCTAGTCTGAGCTCCAAGAGAAATAGACAGCTGAAGTTTGTGGGCGTGGCCTATATTCTTAAATAGCGCCCCCTAGAGCCATTAAAACTTTCAGCCCCAAGCCATGCTTTGACTGAGGATTACGAAATTTGGTACACTAATGTGGGGTCTCAGGACCTACAAAAAAGTCTCTTGGAGCCAAGCGTAAAGTCGCACAGGAAGTCGGCCATTTTGGTGCAAGTACGTGATTTAGTGGTTTTCGCACACATTGTTTGGAGAGTGATGCTCCGTCGCCCTTTTCACCAATCACCTTCAAACTTCTGCAATACACTCTTAAGACATAGGGGAAAAAATTCAACCGTCGGATTTTTCAAAAGTTGAAAGGTGTGGGCGTGGCTAAGCCTCAAACGTTGACCTTTCGCCATTACTTTACTTGACTTAATAACTCCCATGTGCATGATCAGATCTTTTTCGAACTTTGTCTGTGTGATCATTGACCATATCTGTAAACAATGACAATGTGGACAGCTGACATCACCTAAGCCCCGCCCCCTGACTACAGGAATTTATTTTTTATGCTGAAATGCCCATATTTGTCCCCTCTAATTTAGTCAACATGACCCTAAGGTCATGCACTGTCTTCATGATGCTGTAATGACCATTCAGATCTGATAGCTTTCCAGAAAGGGAGGGGCTTTGATGCCATGGCGAATTCTGGCGTAACGCCGTAATCTTAATATTCAATTTAATGGTGAGCTCAGAGGGGATGCTGAGTCAGGGTGAGGTGCAGACTAGGAGGCCATTCGCGGTTTCTGGTGTCGGGGTGGTTGACGTTTCTGTTCTGTCAGACGTGCACTGGTGCCCCGGGCTGCCGTCCAGACCGGAGCGGCGCGGAGCTGCGAGGGCCGAACGACGCTGCTTGCAGCTTTAATTATTCTTTCTTTTTTTGTTATTCCGTGCCCCCTTTGAATGGCTTTTTGGGGACCTTAACATACCCCAAAACTCACAATATTTTGCAAACTTGTCAGGCCTGGTGAAAAATTTGATATTTTAAAGGTCCCAAAAAAATCGCAAAGAAAATGGCTGAACAGCGCCCCCTACAATGTGAAAAAAACCCCTCTCCATAAAGCTTAGTTTATCGTACAGTTATGAAATTTGGTACACTTGTAGTACTCAACAGTCCGCACAGAAAAGTCTCTTGCAAGCATGGTCAATATCAAACAGGAAGTCGGCCATTTTGGGTTGAAATGGCGATTTTTAGCCGTTTTTGCAGTTTTTAGGGTCCGTTTCTGATTGGATTGCTCGATCATTTTTCGCACGATCGTCTCAAAAATTGTGTAAAAATGCTAAGAAGGGATGGGCAAACAAAATGAGATGAGGATTCTGAGTTTTCGTATATGTTGAAGGGGCGGGGCCAGGCCTTGAAGTTTGACTACTCGCCATTTTTTTTTTAATTGCTATAACTTCATAACTGAATAGAATAAAGTTACCAACCTTTCTGTGGTCATTCATCATCCACCCACAAAGTAATATGAATGGTTGGATGATGACATCACACAAGCCCCGCCCGCTCAGGACCAAAAAGGTCAAGTTTTACTGTGAAAGGTCCCAAATTGCCCCATTTCACTTAATCACCACAAATTTGTAGCTGGTAACTCAAGACAAGTGGGGGTTGCTTGGCGTCACTTTATGGGAGTTTTCGGCAGAGGGCGGGGGTGTGGCGGCGCGGCGAAGTCAGACGTACCGCCGTGTCCTTACGTTTGCCTCCCATTTCGTCATTTCTAAAGATATCGTCACAAAACTTTTTGTGAGTAATCCTAGTCTGGCCCCTCAAACAATCTGATGTCAACATCCGGTGGGCGTGGCCTATTTTCTGAAATAGCGCCCCCTAGGACCATTAAAACTGTCAGCCCCAAGCCATGCTTTGACTGAGGATTACGAAATTTGGTACACTAATGTGGTGTCTCAGGACCTACAAAAAAGTCTCTTGGAGCCTAGTGCAAAGTCGCACAGGAAGTCGGCCATTTTGGTCCAAGTACGCGATTTAGTGGTTTTCGCACACGTTGTTTGGAGAGTGATGCTCCGTCGCCCTTTTCACCATTCTCCTTCAAACTTCTGCTATGTACTCGTAAGACATAGGGAAAAAAATTCAACCGTCGGATTTTTCAAAAGTTGAAAGGTGTGGGCGTGGCTAAGCCTCAAACTTTGACCTGCCGCCACGCCACTCTTTTTTTCACAGCTCCCTACTGGACTCCTTTTACCCAATCACCAGGATTCTGTGGGAAACAGCAGTAGACAACTTGAGGTTACTTGGTCTCCAGTACTGGCAGGTTTTGAAAAAAGGCGGGGCTTTGGGAGCATGGCGAAAATCGCCATCACGCCATGGAAATACGTTTGCCTCTCATTTCTTCAGTTATCGTGATATCGCTCCGACACTTCTGGTGAGTGATCCTAGTCTGACCCCCAAGAGAAATAGACAGCTGAAGTTTGTGGGCGTGGCCTATTCTCTTAAATAGCGCCCCCTAGGACCATTTAAACTAATAGCCCCAAGCCAAGCTTTGACTGAGGATTGCAAAATTTGGTACACTAATGTGGTGTCTCAGGACCTACAAAAAAGTCTCTTGGAGCCAAGTGCAAAGTCGCACAGGAAGTCGGCCATTTTGGTCCAAGTACGCGATTTAGTGGTTTTCGCACACGTTGTTTGGAGAGTGATGCTCCGTCGCCCTTTTCACCAATCTCCTTCAAACTTCTGCTATATACTCTTAAGACATAGGGGAAAAAATTCAACCGTCGGATTTTTCAAAAGTTGAAAGGTGTGGGCGTGGCTAAGCCTCAAACTTTGACCTGTCGCCACGCCACTCTTTTTTTCACAGCTCCCTACTGGACTCCTTTTACCCAATCACCAGGATTCTGTGGGAAACAGCAGTAGACAACTTGAGGTTACTTAGTCTCCAGTACTGGCAGGTTTTGAAAAAAGGCGGGGCTTTGGGAGCATGGCGAAAATCGCCATCACGCCATGGAAATACGTTTGCCTCTCATTTCTTCAGTTATCGTGATATCGCTACGAAACTTCTGGTGAGTGATCCTAGTCTGACCCCCAAGAGAAATAGACAGCTGAAGTTTGTGGGCGTGGCCTATTCTCTTAAATAGCGCCCCCTAGGACCATTTAAACTAATAGCCCCAAGCCATGCTTTGACTGAGGATTACGAAATTTGGTACACTAATGTGGTGTCTCAGGACCTACAAAAAAGTCTCTTGGAGCCAAGGACAAAGTCGCACAGGAAGTCGGCCATTTTGGTCCAAGTACGCGATTTAGTGGTTTTCGCACACGTTGTTTGGAGAGTGATGCTCCGTCGCCCTTTTCACCAATCACTTTCAAACTTCTGCTGTATACTCTTACGACGTAGGGGAAAAAATTCAACCGTCGGATTTTTCAAAAGTTGAAAGGTGTGGGCGTGGCTAAGCCTCAAACTTTGACCTTTCGCCATTACTTTACTTGACTTAATAACTCCCATGTGCATGATCAGATCTTTTTCAAACATTGTCTGTGTGATCATTTACCATATCTGTAAAAAATGACAATGTGGACAGCTGACATCACCTAAGCCCCGCCCCCTGACTACAGGAAGTCTATTTTTTATGCTGAAATACCCATATTTGTCCCCTCTAATTTAGTGAACATGACACTAAGGTCATACACTGTCTTCATGATGTTGTAATGACCATTCAGATCTGATAGCTTTCCAGAAAGGGAGGGGCTTTTATGCCATGGCGAATTCTGGCGTAACGCCGTAAACTTACAATTCAATTTAATGGTGAGCTCAGAGGGGATGCTGAGTCAGGGTGAGGTGCGGACTAGGAGGCCATTTGCGGATTCTGGCGTCGGGGTGGTTGACGATTCTGTTCTGCCAGACGTGCCCTGGTGCCCCGGGCTGCTGGCCAGGCCGGAGCGGCGCAGAGCTGCGAGGGCCGAACGACGCTGCTTGCAGCTTTAATTAGGCCCGAGCAGCAAAGCGCTGCGAAGGCCTATTGTATCTGCTCCGTTTATTTTTTTTTTTTTTCTTTCTTTTTCTTCCGCGTCTTTGGACGGCCTTTAGGGGGTCTTAGCATATCCAAAAACTCACCAAATTCTGGCCCAATATAGAAAGTGCGTGAAATTTACGTATTTCAATGGCAACGTGAAAGTTGGTAAAAAAATGTTTCAACAGCGCCCCCTGGAAAATTAAAAATACCCCTCCGCTTTGACCTTTTTTCATAGTAGAGTTATGAAATTTGCTACACTTGTAGAACTCAACAATACGCACAGAAAAGCCTCTTGCACCCATGGTCAATATCAAACAGAAAGTCGGCCATTTTGGACTAAAGTGGCCATTTTGACCACGTTTTGGCCATTTCTAGGGTCTATATTTGGTTGAACAGTTTGGTCATTTTTCGCACGATCGTCTCAAAAATAGTGTGCGATCGAACAGAAGCGATGGACGATTAAAATGAGACAATAAAATTGACTTTTCGTAAATACTGAAGGGGCGGGACCAGGCCTCAAAGTTCAAGCACTCGCCAAAAAAATTCAAATTGCTATAATTTCATAAATGAAAGAATTACAGTTAAAGTAACTTTCTATGGACAATCGGCATCGCCCCACGAAGACAAATGAATGGTCGATTGATGATGTCACATAAGCCCCGCCCCCTCAGGACTTAAAAGGTCAAGTTTTACTGGGAAATTTTCAAAAATTCGCCCTTTCAAATAATCATCCCAAATTTGTAGCAGGTAACTGAAGACAAGTTGGGGTTGCTTGGCGTCACTTTATGGGAGTTTTCTGCAGAAGGCGGGGCTGTGACGGCGCGGCGAAGTCAGGCGTACCAATGTGGCCTTACGTTTGCCTCCCATTTCGCCATTTCTAGAGATATCGCCACAAAACCTCTTGGGAGTGATCCTAGTTCGGCCCCCCACAAAATGTGATGTGAACATCCGGTGGGCGTGGCCTATTTTCTGAAATAGCGCCCCCTAGGACCATTAAAACTGTCAGCCCCAAGCCATGCTTTGACTGAGGAGTACAAAATTTGGTACACTAATGTGGTGTCTCAGGACCTAGAAAAAAGTCTCTTGGAGCCAAGTGCAAAGTCGCACAGGAAGTCGGCCATTTTGGTCCAAGGACTCGATTTAGTGGTATTCGCACACGTTGTTTGGAGAGTGTTGCACCATTGCCCTTTTCATCAATCGCCTTCAACCATCTGCTATATACTCTTAAGACATAGATGAAAAAATTCAACCGTCGGATTTTATATAAGTATAAAGGTGTGGGCGTGGCTAAGCCTCAAACTTTGACCTGTCGCCACGCCACTCTTTTTTTCACAGCTCCCTATCGGACTCCTTTTAACCAATCACCAGCAATCACTGTCAAATGGCAGCAGACAAGTTGAGGTCACTTGATCTATAGTACTGGCAGGTTTCGAATAAAGGCGGGGCTTTGGGAGCATGGCGAAATTCGCCATCACGCCATGGAAATACGTTTGTCTCTCATTTCTTCAATCATTGTGACATCGCCACACAATTTCTGATGAGTGATCCTACTCTGACCCCTAATAGAACTGCACAGCTGAAGTTTGTGGGCGTGGCCTATTTAATGAAATAGCGCCCCCTAGGACCATTAAAACTGTCAGCCCCAAGCCATGCTTTGACTGTGGATTACGAAATTTGATACACTAATGTGGGGTCTCAGGACCTACAAAAAAGTCTCTTGGAGCCAAGTGCAAAGTCGCGCAGGAAGTCGGCCATTTTGGTCCAAGTACTCGATTTAGTGGTATTCGCACACGTTGTTTGGAGAGTGTTGCACCATTGCCCTTTTCACCAATCGCCTTCAAACATCTGCTATATACTCTTAAGACATAGATGAAAAAATTCAACCGTCGGATTTTATATAAGTATAAAGGTGTGGGCGTGGCTAAGCCTCAAACTTTGACCTGTCGCCACGCCACTCTTTTTTTCACAGCTCCCTATTGGACTCCTTTTAACCAATCACCAGCAATCACTGGCAAATGGCAGCAGACAAGCTGAGGTCACTTGATCTATAGTACTGGCAGGTTTCGAATAAAGGCGGGGCTTTGGGAGCATGGCGAAATTCGCCATCACGACATGAAAATACGTTTGTCTCTCATTTCTTCAATCATTGTGACATCACAACAAAATGTCTGATGAGTGATCCTAGTCTGACCCCCAATAGAAATGGACAGCTGAAGTTTGTGGGCGTGGCCTATTTTCTTAAATAGCGCCCCCTATGACCATTAAAACTGTCAGCCCCAAGCCATGCTTTGACTGAGGATTACGAAATTTGATACACTAATGTGGGGTCTCAGGACCTACAAAAAAGTCTCTTGGAGCCATGTGCAAAGTCGCACAGGAAGTCAGCCATTTTGGTCCAAGTACTCGATTTAGTGGTTTTCGCACACGTTGTTTGGAGAGTGTTGCACCATCGCCCTTTTCACCAATCGCCTTCAAACTTCTGCTATATACTCTTAAGACAAAGGGAGAAAAATTCAACCATCGGATTTTATATAAGTATAAAAGTGTGGGCGTGGCTAAGCCTCAAACTTTGACCTTTCGCCATTACATTACTTGACTTAACTCCCATCTGCATGATCAGATCTATATCAAACTGTGTCTGTGTGATCATTAACCACATCTCAAGACAATGACAATGTGGACAGCTGACATCACCTAAGCCCTGCCCCCTGACTACAGGAAGTCTATTTTTTATGGTGAAATGCCCATATTTGTCCCCTCTAATTTAGTCAACATGACACTAAGGTCATGCACTGTCTTCATGATGTTGTAATGACCATTCAGATCTGCTAGCTTTTCAGAAAGGGAGGGGCTTTGATGCCATGGCGATTTCTTACTCTGACCCCTAATAGAATTGGACAGCTGAAGTTTGTGGGCGTGGCCTTTTTTCTGAAATAGCGCCCCCCTAGGACCATTAAAACTATCAGCCCCAAGCCATGCTTTGACTGAGGATCACGAAATTTGGCACACTAATGTAGTGTCTCAAGACCTACAAAAAAGTCTCTTGGAGCCAAGTACAATGTCGCACAGGAGGTCGGCCATTTTTGTCCAAGTACTCGATTTAGTGGTTTTCGCACACGTTATTAGGAGAATGATGTCTCGTCGTCCTTTCCACCGATCACCTTCAAACTCCTGCTATATACTCTTAAGACATAGAGGAAAAAATTCAACCGTTGGATTTTAAATAAGTATAAAGGTGTGGGCGTGGCTAAGCCTCAAACTTTGACCAGTCGCCATTATGTTACTTGACTTAATAACTCCCATGTGCATGATCAGATCAATTTCAAATTTTGTCTGTGTGATCACTGACCCCATCTGAAGACAGTGACAATGTGGACAGCTGACATCACCTAAGCCCGCCCCATGACTACAGGAAGTCTACTGTTTTATGGTGAAATGTCCATATTTGTCCCCTCTAATTTAGTCAAGATGACACTAAGGTCATGCACTGTCTTCATGATGTTGTAATGACCATTCAGATCTGATACCTTTTCAGAAAGGGGGGGCTTTTATGCCATGGCGATTTCTGGCGTGACGCTGTGACCTTACGTTTGACTGTAACTTCCACAAACAGCCTTCGATATGCTCGAGACTGAACATCACATCACCAGTGTGGTAAAGATAGAGAATCTCCTAGTGGTGAGACGTGTAATGGTGGGCTCAGAGGGGATGCTGAGTCAGGGTGAGGTGTGGACGCGAAGGCCGTTCACGGTTTCTGGTGTCGGGGTGGTTGACTTTCTGTTCTGCCAGACATGCTCTGGTGCCCCCGGCTGCCGGCCAGGATGGAGAAGCGCGGAGCTGGGTTTGGAGAGCGTCGCGGATGGAGCGGAGGGGTTGCGGAAGGAGGGCGAGCAGCTTCGCTGCGAGGGCCGAACGACGCTGCTTGCAGCTTTAATTAGGCCCGAGCAGCGAAAGCGCTGCGAAGGCCTCTTGTTTTTGCTCTGATTATTATTATTTTTTGTTATTCCGTGCCCCCTTTGAACAGCTTTTTGGGGACCTTAACATACCCCAAAACTCACAATATTTTGCACACTTGTCAGGCCTGGTGAAAAATTTGATATTTTAAAGTTCCCAAAAAAATCGCAAAGAAAATGGCTGAACAGCGCCCCCTACAAAGTGAAAAAAAACCCTCTCCATAAAGCTTAGTTTATCGTACAGTTATGAAATTTGGTACACTTGTAGTACTCAACAGTCCGCACAGAAAAGTCTCTTGCAACCATGGTCAATATCAAACAGGAAGTCGGCCATTTTGGGTTGAAATGGCAATTTTTTGCCGTTTTTGCCGTTTTTAGGGTCCGTCTCTGATTGGATTGCTCGATCATTTTTCGCACGATCGTCTCAAAAATTGTGTAAAATTGCTCAGAAGGGATGGGCGAACAAAATGAGATAAGGATTCTGAGTTTTCGTATATGTTGAAGGGGCGGAGC
Organism: Nothobranchius furzeri; assembly: GCF_043380555.1. Classification (NCBI taxonomy): domain Eukaryota; kingdom Metazoa; phylum Chordata; class Actinopteri; order Cyprinodontiformes; family Nothobranchiidae; genus Nothobranchius; species Nothobranchius furzeri. Next base: position 17,741,399 of record NC_091754.1, read on the forward strand.
CAGGCCTCAAAGTTTGACTACTCGCCAAAAAAATTTAAATTGCTATAACTTCATAATTGAATGGAATAGAGTTACCAAACTTTCTGTGGTCATTTGTCATCGACCCACAAAGTAAATTGAATGGTCGGTTGATGACATCACACAAGCCCCGCCCCCTCAGGACCAAAAAGGTCAAGTTTTACTGTGAAAGATCCCAAATTGCCCCATTTCACTTAATCACCACAAATTTGGAGCTGGTAATTCAAGGCAAGTGGGGGTTGCTTGGCGTCACTTTATGGGAGTTTTCGGCAGAGGGCGGGGCTGTGGCGGCGCGGCGAAGTAAGGCGTACCGCCGTGGCCTTACGTTTGCCTCCCATTTCTTTATTTCTAAAGATGTCGTCACGAAACTTCTTGTGAGTGATCCTAGTCTGGCCCCCCAAAAAATCTGACGTGAACATCCGGTGGGCGTGGCCAATTTTCTGAAATAGCGCCCCCTAGGACCATTAAAACTGTCAGCCCCAAGCCATGCTTTGACTGAGGATTACGAAATTTGGTACACTAATGTGGTGTCTCAGGACCTACAAAAAAGTCTCTTGGAGCCAAGTGCAAAGTCGCACAGGAAGTCGGCCATTTTGGTCCAAGTGCGCGATTTAGTGGTTTTCACACACGTTGTTTGGAGAGTGATACTCCGTCGCCCTTTTCACCAATCACTTTCAAACTTCTGCTATATAGTCTTAAGACATAGAGGAAAAAATTCAACCGTCGGATTTTAAATAAGTATAAAGGTGTGGGCGTGGCTAAGCCTCAAACTTTGACCTTTCGCCACGCCACTCTTTTTTTCACAGCTCCTTATTGGACTCCTTTTACCCAATCACCAGGAATCTCTGGTAAATAGCAGCAGGCAAGTTGAGGTCACTTGGTCTCCAGTACTGGAAGGTTTTGAAAAAAGGCGGGGCTTTGGGAGCATGGCGAAATTCGCCATCACGCCATGGATATACGTTTGCCTCTCATTTCTTCATTTATCGTGATATCACCTCGACCATTGTTGTGAGTGATCCTAGTCTGACCCCCAATAGAAAAGGTCAGCTTAAGTTTGTGGGCGTGGCCTATTTTCTGTATTAGCGCCCCCTAGGACCATTAAAACTGTCAGCCCCAAGCCATGCTTTGACTGAGGATTACGAAATTTGGTACAATAATGTGGTGTCTCAGGACCTACAAAAAAGTCTCTTGGAGCCAAGTGCAAAGTCGCACAGGAAGTCGGCCATTTTGGTCCAAGTGCGCGATTTAGTGGTTTTCACACACGTTGTTTGGAGAGTGATGCTCCGTCGCCCTTTTCACCAATCGCCTTCGAGCTTCTGCTATTTACTCTTAAGACATAGAGGAAAAAATTCAACCGTCGGATTTTAAATAAGTATAAAGGTGTGGGTGTGGCTAAGCCTCAAACTTTGACCTTTCGCCACGCCACTCTTTTTTTCACAGCTCCCTATTGGACTCCTTTTACCCAATCACCAGGAATCTCTGGTAAATAGCAGCAGGCAAGTTGAGGTCACTTGGTCTCCAGTACTGGAAGGTTTTGAAAAAAGGCGGGGCTTTGGGAGCATAGCGAAATTCGCCATCACGCCATGGAAATACGTTTGCCTCTCATTTCTTCATTTATCGTGATATCACCTCAAAATTTGTTGTGAGTGATCCTAGTCTGACCCCCAATAGAAATGGTCAGTTTAAGTTTGTGGGCGTGGCCTATTTTCTGAATTAGCGCCCCCTAGGACCATTAAAACTGTCAGCCCCAAGCCATGCTTTGACTGAGGATTACGAAATTTGGTCCCCTAATGTGGTGTCTCAGGACCTACAAAAAAGTCTCTTGGAGCCAAGTGCAAAGTCGCACAGGAAGTCGGCCATTTTGGTCCAAGTACTCGATTTAGTGGTTTTCGCACACGTTGTTTGGAGAGTGATGCTCCATCGCCCTTTTCACCAATCACCTTCAAACTTCTGCTATATCCTCTTAAGACATAGAGGAAAAAATTCAACCGTCGGATTTTAAATAAGTATAAAGGTGTGGGCGTGGCTAAGCCTCAAACTTTGACCTTTCGCCACGCCACTCTTTTTTTCACAGCTCCCTATTGGACTCCTTTTACCCAATCACCTGGAATCTCTGGTAAATAGCAGCTGACAAGTTGAGGTCACTTGGTCTACAGTACTGGCAGGTTTTGAAAAAAGGCGGGGCTTTGGGAGCATGGCGAAATTCGCCATCACGCCATGGCAATACGTTTGCCTCTCATTTCTTCAATTATCGTGACATCGCCACAAAATGTCTGGTGAGTGATCCTAGTCTGAACCCCAATAGAAATGGGCATCTGAGATTTGTGGGCGTGGCCTATATTCTGAAATAGCGCCCCCTAGGACCATTAAAACTGTCAGCCCCAAGACAAGGTTTGACTGAGGATTACGAAAATTGGTACACTCATGTAGGGTCTCTGGACCTACAAAAAAGTCTCTTGGAGCCAAGCGCAATTTCGCACAGGAGGTCGGCCATTTTGGTCCAAGTACTCGATTTAGTGGTTTTCGCACACGTTGTTTGGACATTGATGGCCCGTTGCCCTTTACACCGATCACCTTCAAACTTATGCTATGTACTTTTAAGTCAAAGGGGAAAAAATTCAACCGTCGGATTTTAAATAAGTATAAAGGTGTGGGCGTGGCTAAGCCTCAAACTTTGACCTTTCGCCATGACATTACTTGACTTAACTCCCATGTGCATGATCAGATCTAATTCAAACTTTGTCTGTGTGATCACTGACCACATCTCAAGACAACGACAATGTGGACAGCTGACATCACCTAAGCCCCGCCCCCTGACAACAGGAAGTCTATTGTTTTATGGTGAAATGCCCATATTTGTCCCCTCTAATTTAATGAAAATGACACTCAGGTCATACAGTGTCTTCATGATGTTTTAAAGACCATTCAGATCTGATAGCTTTCCAGAAAGGGAGGGGCTTTGATGCCATGGTGAATGCTGGCGTGACGCCATGACCTTACATTTGACTGTAACTTCCACAAACGGCCTCCGATTTGCCCGAAACTGAATATGGCAATGAACAATCATGCCCTTTAGCCAATGAGGCACAAACGGTTGGTGAATGTTATATAATGTCACCAAAGCTGACCTCAATGGGACTTTTCTGTAGTTGGTCACAGCGCCACCTAGATAACGTTATCCTTCGATAACTTTAAAAAACATGGTCAGAATAGCATTAAAGTTGGTCACTGTCATCACACCACCAGTGTGGTAAAGATAGAGGATTCCCTAGTGGTGAGACATAAAATATAATGGTGGGCTCAAAGGGGATGCTGAGTCAGGGTGAGTTGCGGACAAGGTGGCCGTTAGCAGTTTCTGGTGTTGGGGTGGTCGACGTTTGTGTTCTGCGGACGTGCCCTGGTGCCCCGGGCTGCCGGCCAGGCCGGAGCGGCGCGGAGCTGCGAGGGCCGAACGACGCTGCTTGCAGCTTTAATTAGGCCCGAGGAGTGAAGCTGCGAAGGCCTATTGTATCTGCTCCGTTTATTATTACGCTTTCTTTCTTTCTTTTTTCTTCCGCGTCTTTGACTGGCCTTTAGGGGGTCTTAGCATATCCAAAAAGTCACCAAATTCTGGCCCAATATAGAAAGTGCGTGAAATTTACGTATTTCACTGGCGATGTGAAAGTTCATAAAAAAATGGCTGAACAGCGCCCCCTAGAAAGTGAAAAATACCCCTCTCCATAAAGCTTAGTTTATCGTACAGTTATGAAATTTGGTACACTTGTAGAACTCAACAATATGCACAGAAAAGCCTCTTGCATCCATGGTCAATATCAAACAGGAAGTCGGCCATTTTGGACTAAAGTGGCCATTTTGACCCTGTTTCGGCCATTTCTTGGGTCTATATTTGGTTGAACAGTTTGGTCATTTTTCGCACGATCGTCTCAAAAATAGTGTGCGATCGAACAGAAGCGACAGACGATTAAAATGAGACAATAAAATTGACTTTTCGTAAATACTGAAGGGGCGGGACCAGGCCTCAAAGTTCGAGCACTCGCCAAAAAAATTCAAATTGCTATAATTTCATAAATGAAAGAATTACAGATAAAGTAACTTTCTATGGACAATCATCATCGCCCCCCGAAGACAAATGAATGGTCGATTGATGATGTCACATAAGCCCCGCCCCTTCAGGACTTAAAAGGTCAAGTTTTACTAGGAAATTTTCCAAAATTCGCCCTTTCGAATAATCATCCTAAATTTGTATCAGGTAACTGAAGACAAGTTGGGGTTGCTTGGCGTCACTTTATGGGAGTTTTCTGGAGAAGGCGGGGCTGTGGCGGCGCGGCGAACTCAGGCGTACCGCTTAGGCCTTACGTTTGCCTCCCATTTCGTCATTTCTAGAGATATCGCCACGAAACTTCTTGTGAGTGATCCTAGTCCGGCCCCCAAAAAAATCTGATGTGAAATTCCGGTGGGCGTGGTCTATTTTCTGAAATAGCGCCCCCTAGGACCATTAAAACTGACAGCCCCAAGCCATGCTTTGACTGAGGATTACGAAATGTGGTACACTAATGTGGTGTCTCAGGACCTACAAAAAAGTTTCTTGGAGCCAAGTGCAAAGTCGCACAGGAAGTCGGCCATTTTGGTCCAAGTGCGCGATTTAGTGGTTTTCGCACACGTTGTTTGGAGAGTGATGCTCCGTCGCCCTTTTCACCAATCGCCTTCACACTTCTGCTATATACTCTTAAGACATAGATGAAAAAATTCAACCGTCGGATTTTAAATAAGTATAGAGGTGTGGGCGTGGCTAAGCCTCAAACTCTGACCTGTCGCCACGCCACTCTTTTTTTCACAGCTCCCTATTGGACTCCTTTTATCCAATCACCACCAAACAGTGGCAAATAGCAGCAGACAAGTTAAGGTCACTTCGTCTATAGTACTGGCAGGTTTCGAATAAAGGCGGAGCTTTGGGAGCATGGCGAAATTCACCATCACGCCATGGAAATACGTTTGTCTCTCATTTCTTCAATCATTGTGACATTGCCACACAATTTCTGATGAGTGATCCTACTCTGACCCCTAATATAACTGGACAGCTGAAGTTTGTGGGCGTGGCCTATTTTCCGAAACAGTGCCCCCTAGGACCATTAAAACAGTCAGCCCCAAGCCATGCTTTGACTGAGGATCACACAATTTGGCACACTAATGTAGTGTCTCAGGACCTACAAAAAAGTCTCTTGGAGCCAAGCGCAATGTCGCACAGGAGGTCGGCCATTTTGGTGCAATTACTCAATTTAGTGGTTTTCGCACACGTTATTAGGAGAATTATATCTCCTCGCCCTTTCCACCGATCACCTTCAAACTTCTGCTATATACTCTTAAGACATAGAGGAAAAAATTCAACCGTCGGATTTTAAATAAGTATAAAGGTATGGGCGTGGCTAAGCCTCAAACTTTGACCAGTCGCCATTACTTTATTTGACTTAACAACTCCCATGTGCATGATCAGATCAATTTCATACTTTGTCTGTGTGATCACTGACCACATCTGAAGACAGTGACAATGTGGACAGCTGACATCACCTAAGCCCCGCCCCCTGACTACAGGAAGTCTATTGTTTTATGGTGAACTTCCCATATTTGTCCCCTCTAATTTAGTCAAGATGACACTAAGGTCATGCACTGTCTTCATGATGTTGTAATGACCATTCAGATCTGATAGCTTTTCAGAAAGTGAGGGGCTTTGATGCCATGGCGATTTCTGGCGTGATGCTGTGACCTTACGTTTGACTGTAACTTCCACAAACAGCCTCCGATTTGCCCGAGACTGAACATCACATCACCAGTGTGGTAAAGATAGAGTATCTCCTAGGGGTGAGACATGTAATGGTGGGCTCAGAAGGGATGCTGAGTCAGGGTGAGGTGTGGACGAGGAGGCCTTTCACGGTTTCCGGTGTTGGGGTGGCTGACTTTCTGTTCCGCCAGGCATGCCCTGGTGCCCTCGGCTGCCGGCCAGGATGGAAAAGCGCGGAGCCGGGTTTGGAGAGCGTCGGGGATGGAGCGGAGGGGGTGCGGACAGAGGGCGAGCAGCTTCGCTGCGAGGGCCGAACGACGCTGCTTGCAGCTTTAATTACGCTTTCTTTCTTTCTTTCTTTTTTCTTCCGCGTCTTTGACTGGCCTTTAGGGGGTCTTAGCATATCCAAAAAGTCACCAAATTCTGGCCCAATATAGAAAGTGCGTGAAATTTACGTATTTCACTGGCGATGTGAAAGTTCATAAAAAAATGGCTGAACAGCGCCCCCTAGAAAGTGAAAAATACCCCTCTCCATAAAGCTTAGTTTATCGTACAGTTATGAAATTTGGTACACTTGTAGAACTCAACAATATGCACAGAAAAGCCTCTTGCATCCATGGTCAATATCAAACAGGAAGTCGGCCATTTTGGACTAAAGTGGCCATTTTGACCCTGTTTCGGCCATTTCTTGGGTCTATATTTGGTTGAACAGTTTGGTCATTTTTCGCACGATCGTCTCAAAAATAGTGTGCGATCGAACAGAAGCGACGGACGATTAAAATGAGACAATAAAATTGACTTTTCGTAAATACTGAAGGGGCGGGACCAGGCCTCAAAGTTCGAGCACTCGCCAAAAAAATTCAAATTGCTATAATTTCATAAATGAAAGAATTACAGATAAAGTAACTTTCTATGGACAATCATCATCGCCCCCCGAAGACAAATGAATGGTCGATTGATGATGTCACATAAGCCCCGCCCCTTCAGGACTTAAAAGGTCAAGTTTTACTAGGAAATTTTCCAAAATTCGCCCTTTCGAATAATCATCCTAAATTTGTATCAGGTAACTGAAGACAAGTTGGGGTTGCTTGGCGTCACTTTATGGGAGTTTTCTCGAGAAGGCGGGGCTGTGGCGGCGCGGCGAACTCAGGCGTACCGCTTAGGCCTTACGTTTGCCTCCCATTTCGTCATTTCTAGAGATATCGCCACGAAACTTCTTGTGAGTGATCCTAGTCCGGCCCCCAAAAAAATCTGATGTGAAATTCCGGTGGGCGTGGTCTATTTTCTGAAATAGCGCCCCCTAGGACCATTAAAACTGACAGCCCCAAGCCATGCTTTGACTGAGGATTACGAAATGTGGTACACTAATGTGGTGTCTCAGGACCTACAAAAAAGTCTCTTGGAGCCAAGTGCAAAGTCGCACAGGAAGTCGGCCATTTTGGTCCAAGTGCGCGATTTAGTGGTTTTCGCACACGTTGTTTGGAGAGTGATGCTCCATCGCCCTTTTCACCAATCGCCTTCACACTTCTGCTATATACTCTTAAGACATAGATGAAAAAATTCAACCGTCGGATTTTAAATAAGTATAGAGGTGTGGGCGTGGCTAAGCCTCAAACTCTGACCTGTCGCCACGCCACTCTTTTTTTCACAGCTCCCTATTGGACTCCTTTTATCCAATCACCACCAAACAGTGGCAAATAGCAGCAGACAAGTTAAGGTCACTTGGTCTATAGTACTGGCAGGTTTCGAATAAAGGCGGAGCTTTGGGAGCATGGCGAAATTCACCATCACGCCATGGAAATACGTTTGTCTCTCATTTCTTCAATCATTGTGACATTGCCACACAATTTCTGATGAGTGATCCTACTCTGACCCCTAATATAACTGGACAGCTGAAGTTTGTGGGCGTGGCCTATTTTCCGAAACAGTGCCCCCTAGGACCATTAAAACAGTCAGCCCCAAGCCATGCTTTGACTGAGGATCACAAAATTTGGCACACTAATGTAGTGTCTCAGGACCTACAAAAAAGTCTCTTGGAGCCAAGCGCAATGTCGCACAGGAGGTCGGCCATTTTGGTGCAATTACTCAATTTAGTGGTTTTCGCACACGTTATTAGGAGAATTATATCTCCTCGCCCTTTCCACCGATCACCTTCAAACTTCTGCTATATACTCTTAAGACATAGAGGAAAAAATTCAACCGTCGGATTTTAAATAAGTATAAAGGTATGGGCGTGGCTAAGCCTCAAACTTTGACCAGTCGCCATTACTTTATTTGACTTAACAACTCCCATGTGCATGATCAGATCAATTTCATACTTTGTCTGTGTGATCACTGACCACATCTGAAGACAGTGACAATGTGGACAGCTGACATCACCTAAGCCCCGCCCCCTGACTACAGGAAGTCTATTGTTTTATGGTGAACTTCCCATATTTGTCCCCTCTAATTTAGTCAAGATGACACTAAGGTCATGCACTGTCTTCATGATGTTGTAATGACCATTCAGATCTGATAGCTTTTCAGAAAGTGGGGGGCTTTGATGCCATGGCGATTTCTGGCGTGACGCTGTGACCTTACGTTTGACTGTAACTTCCACAAACAGCCTCCGATTTGCCCGAGACTGAACATCACATCACCAGTGTGGTAAAGATAGAGTATCTCCTAGGGGTGAGACATGTAATGGTGGGCTCAGAAGGGATGCTGAGTCAGGGTGAGGTGTGGACGAGGAGGCCTTTCACGGTTTCCGGTGTTGGGGTGGCTGACTTTCTGTTCCGCCAGGCATGCCCTGGTGCCCTCGGCTGCCGGCCAGGATGGAAAAGCGCGGAGCCGGGTTTGGAGAGCGTCGGGGATGGAGCGGAGGGGGCGCGGACAGAGGGCGAGCAGCTTCGCTGCGAGGGCCGAACGACGCTGCTTGCAGCTTTAATTATTATTCTTTTTTCTTCCGCGTCTTTGAATGGCCTTTAGGGGGTCTTAGCATATCCAAAAAGTCACCAAATTCTGGCCCAATATAGAAAGTGCGTGAAATTTACGTATTTCACTGGCGATGTGAAAGTTCGTCAAAAAGTGACTGAACAGCGCCCCCTAGAAAGTGAAAAATACCCCTCTCCATAAAGCTTAGTTTATCGTACAGTTATGAAATTTGGTATACTTGTAGTACTCAACAGTCCGCACAGAAAAGTCTCTTGCAACCATGGTCAATATCAAACAGGAAGTCGGCCATTTTGGAGTAAAGTGGCCATTTTGACCCCGTTTTGGCCATTTCTAGGGTCTATATTTGGTTGAACAGTTTGGTCATTTTTCGCACCATCGTCTCAAAAATTGTGCGAGATCGAACAGAATCGATGGACGATTCAAATGAGACAATAAAATTGACTTTTCGTAAATACTGAAGGGGCGGGGCCAGGCCTCAAAGTTCGAACACTCGCCAAAAAAATTCAAATTGCTATAATTTCATAAATGAAAGAATTACGGTTAAAGAAATGTTCTGTGGACAATTGTCATCGCCCTCCGAAGACAAATGAATGGTCGATTGATGATGTCACATAAGCCCCGCCCCCTCAGGACTTAAAAGGTCAAGTTTTACTGGGAAATTTTCCAAAATTCGCCCTTTCCAATAATCACCCCAAATTTGTAGCGGGTAACTGAAGACAAGTTGGGGTTGCTTGGCTTCACTTTATGGGAGTTTTCTGCAGAAGGCGGGGCTGTGGCGGCGCGGCGAATTCAGGCGTACCACTTAGGCCTTACGTTTGCCTCCCATTTCGTCATTTCTAGAGATATCGCCACGAAGCTTCTTGTGAGTGATCCTAGTCTGGCCCCCCAAAAGATCTGATGTGAAATTCCGGTGGGCGTGGTCTATTTTCTGAAATAGCGCCCCCTAGGACCATTAAAACTGACAGCCCCAAGCCATGCTTTGACTGAGGATTACGAAATTTGGTACACTAATGTGGTGTCTCAGGACCTACAAAAAAGTCTCTTGGAGCCAAGTGCATTGTCGCACAGGAAGTCGGCCATTTTGGTCCAAGTGCGCAATTTAGTGGTTTTCGCACACGTTGTTTGGAGAGTGATGCTCCGTCGCCCTTTTCACCAATTGCCTTCACACTTCGGCTACATACTCTTAACACATAGATGAAAAAATTCAACCGTCGGATTTTAAATAAGTATAAAGGTGTGGGCGTGGCTAAGCCTCAAACTTTGACCTGTCGCCACGCCACTCTTTTTTTTCACAGCTCCCTATTGGACTCCTTTTAACCAATCACCACCAAACAGTGGCGAATAGCAGCAGACAAGTTGAGGTCACTTGGTCTATAGTACTGGCAGGTTTCGAATAAAGGCGGGGCTTTGGAAGAATGGCGAAATTCGCCATCACGACATGGAAATACGTTTGTCTCTCATTTCTTCAGTCATTGTGACATCGCCATACAAGTTCTGATGAGTGATCCTACTCTGACCCCTAATAGAATTGGACAGCTGAAGTTTGTGGGCGTGGCCTATTTTCTGAAACAGCGCCCCCTAGGACCATTAAAACAGTCAGCCCCAAGCCATGCTTTGACTGAGGATCACAAAATTTGGCACACTAATGTAGTGTACCAGGACCTACAAAAAAGTCTCTTGCAGCCAAGCACAATGTCGCACAGGAGGTCGGCCATTTTGGTCCAAGTACTCAATTTAGTGGTTTTCGCACACGTTATTAGGAGAATGATATCTCCTCGCCCTTTCCACCGATCACCTTCAAACCTCTGCTATATACTCTTAAGACATAGAGGAAAAAATTCAACCGTCGGATTTTAAATAAGTATAAAGGTGTGGGCGTGGCTAAGCCTCAAACTTTGACCAGTCGCCATTACCTTATTTGACTTAACAACTCCCATGTGCATGATCAGATCAATTTCATACTTTGTCTGTGTGATCACTGACCACATCTGAAGACAGTGACAATGTGGAGAATTGACATCACCTAAGCCCCGCCCCCTGACTACAGGAAGTCAACTGTTTTATGGTGAAATGCCCATATTTGTTCCCTCTAATTTAGTCAAGATGACACTAAGGTCATGCACTGTCTTCATGATGTTGTAATGACCATTCAGATCTGATAGCTTTTCAGAAAGGCAGGGGCTTTGATGCCATGGCGATTTCTGACGTGACACTGTGACCTTACGTTTGACTGTAACTTCCACAAACAGCCTCCGACTTGCCCGAGACTGAACATCGCATCACCAGTGTGGTAAAGATAGAGTATCTCCTAGTGGTGAGACGTGTAATGGTGGGCTCAGAGGGGATGCTGAGTCAGGGTAAGGTGTGGACGAGGAGGCCGTTCACGGTTTCTGGTGTCGGGGTGGTTGACTTTCTGTTCCGCCAGACGTTCCCTGGTGCCCCCGGCTGCCGGCCAGGACGGAGAAGCGCGGAGCTGGGTTTGGAGAGCGTCGGGGATGGAGCGGAGGGGGTGCGGAAGGAGGGCGAGCAGCTTCGCTGCGAGGGCCGAACGACGCTGCTTGCAGCTTTAATTTATTTTCTCCTCCTCTGGCTGCTACCAGCTGAGGCTATTTGAGGCTCTGATTTAGTGTGTATTTGGAGTGCTAATGATTCACATCCTTTCTGCGTTTGACATTTTGTGGATTCCACCAGGACGTGACGCTGGATCTGGGAGCTGTGGTTTGTTGAGCTCCCAGACAAACTGTTGTTATATTTGTTGTGCACAACGTTGTTGTGGCACCTTCATTCATCCACCTGTGTCCTCTACTTTAATCCTCTTTCTGAATTAAATCCAGCTTTTTATGACAGACGGTCCACCTTTAGCTGTTTCGACCTTGTTCTGATTTGCCCAGCAGCCCCACTTTTAACTTGCTGAGAAATATTAAATTCGGTGGCCTGATTTTCTTTCCAGGTATTTAAGTCTGTCCGGGTGGGTCATTGGAATGTGAGGAAATAAGCATAGAAAATGTCCTCTCTGGGATGATCTGAGGGTGGGGAAAGCTATTTTTGACTGTGAGAATTTGTCATTCTTTATTGTTTACTCACACTCGAAGCCTTGAGAGTCCAGAGTCTGCTCAGATCAGGAAAGCAAATAGATAACAAGAGTTCAGCTGTTCATTTCTGACCGAGATTAACAGACTGTCACATGATCTGTGGAGACCAGCACAGCTATCACCATCTGCTCTTCACTTTTCCAACAGGGCAGAAGCTCTTTAGGGCAGGTAGTATTCGTCATTCTTTCCCAGAAACAAAGGTTTTGACTTTGGGTTGTTTGTCAGTCTTCTGAAAAAGTTTTATTCTTGAATTTATGGGGGTTCTTTCTGCCTCCAAGCACTCCAAACCTGGAAAAAAACACCAGTTAGTTTTCTATCAGCGTTTGGTTTTAGAAATTATCTGTCTAAAACAAGCTGGTTTACAGTTGTCCTGTTTGTGATGTCACAAAGAAGATGAAGAAGAAAAGTTTTTTCTATAGCGCCTCTCAAGATAAAAATCACGAGGCGCTTCGCAAAAACAAAAAAATTTTAAAATATAAAAAAGAATGTAGAAAATGATTAAAAATATATTTAAAATGAGCAAAAAATAGACAATTGTGATTAAAAAATGTAAAGAAAGAGAGAGAGTGAATAGGAAAGAGGGAAATCAGTGGATCCTGAGGAAGGTGGAATAGGTGGGGAGAGCAGAATAAAGAGAGAGTGAAGAAGGTCATACAAAAGCCAGCTTGAACAGGTGAGTTTTCAGCTGTTTTTTGAAGGAGACCACTGAGTCCACTGATCTCAGGCTCAGGGGGAGAGAGTTCCAGAGTCTGGAGGCCACAGCAGCAAATGATCTGTCACCTTTGGTCTTTAACCTGGTGCACTGCACAACCAGTAGACTTTGATCACTGGACCTCAGGGACCCGCTGGGGGTGTAGGGACTAAGAAGATCACCAATGTAAGATGGTGCTTGTCCATGTAAGGCCCTATAGACCAGAACCAGGATCTTGAAATGAACCCTGGAGTTGACTGGCAGCCAGTGAAGCTGGAGGAGAAGCGGGGTGATGTGGGTGTGTTTGGAGGACTTGGTCAGAAGCCGAGCACAGGCATTCTGAACCACCTGTAGACAGTTCAGGGAGGTTCTGCTCAGACACGTGAAAAGAGAGTTACAGTAGTCTAAGCGTGAGGAGATGAAGGTGTGGATAACTGTCTCAAGTTCAGAGCGGGACAGAATGGGACTCAGCTTAGCAATGTTCCTGAGATGGAAGAAGGAAGAGCGAACAAGAGAACTGACATGAGAATCCAGGGTGGGAGCTGGGTCAAAGGTCATGCCAAGATTCCTGACAGAGGGTTTTGTGTGAGAAGCAAGCTGACCAAGAGAGTCTCTGACTTTAGAATGAAATGAACTAATTTGCGTAGAACCACCTCTCACATGCAAAAGAGCAGCTGCTGCTGGAAGAGCAGTGGCTCTACTCGAAGCCCCTCTCATATTTGAGCTTCTCAGCTTATAGCTGCCCGACCGAGTAACGAGTGGGCATAGTCAGCTCAATCTTGTTCTCTTAAAGTAACAGAACTGTAAAATGGCTCATTCTAGAAGATACTGAAAATTTAAACAATAGCTGTGTTTCCATTACTGGAACTTCTGGGGAGATTTACAGGAACCTGCCAACATGTGCATGTCTCCTCTTAACCAGGCCGGCAGAACGGCAGTTTTCCGGGCCGTTTTCAGGAACCTTCTGAGTATCTGATCAGGGGGTAGGTACTCCGAATGGCCCAGCGGAGTAATGCTGATGTGCTGTAGCTCAGTAGGAAATCATCTGCAGATCTTGTCCAAAACAACTGGCATTAATAAAATTAGAAGGGTTGTCTTCCTATCATCCCCCAGTCATTCAACTGTAACCAGTTAGTGTTCTTGATCATTTTCAGAACATGACACACCTGCTCTGGTATTAAAAGTTAGTAAATTTAAGTCCTAGATTATATTTGTACCTGTTCTACTGTCATTTCTAACGATTTTTATTCATATATATGTTTGTACTACATTATTAGAAGTAGAAATGCTAATAAAAACACCCAATTATACAAACAAGTGAAACTGGAAAATATAGAATCTGGCGCAAAATTCTTTTATTTCAGTAATTCAGCTAGACTGAGAGACAATATAAAGGCTCAGGAAAGTGTTTTCTATTTGCAGTTATACATTTTAGTTGATTTGGGTCTTGTTTCATATCATAATGTGACATTTGAATAATTAAATGCAGTTTTAGAAAACAAAAAGCTTTCGTTTACAGTAATTGTAACCATGTCTAATGTTTGATTCTCTGCCTCATTATTTTTTATTTAAAAATTGCTTTGAGGGAACATTTCCCCAAATGATTAAAATGTGATTAATTAATATTAATTAATTACAAAGCCTCTTATTAATTAGATTGACTTAACCTAACTTAAAACAGTTTTTAATGCCTTTTAACAAGGCATAGCGTAGGCCTAGCGTAGCTATAAATATATTGTGAATTAAAAAAACAAATAAAATTATTAAAGTAGTTGTCTTGCATTTGTCTAAAGACCTCCGCCATTAACACGTTTCAGACCGAAAGCAATCATAGGACCCTTCGGTTGTTAGTCCTGCTCTTCCCTGGGCTCTCCATTCAATACACACTCACGTATTTAGCAACAGAACACCGCTGGTGTGAGAGGGTCTCAGCTCAATAATATCAGAGGAGGAGAACCAGCCGGCTGCTACCACTTCAACTTTAGGACAAACTACCAGAGTTCCATAAAGTAAAACACCACTTGAAGTCATGGAAAACAAAAGATGTTTAGACCTAGAAAACGGCGACTGGTGTTTAGCGCCATCACGTTTCCTCTGGCAAAGAGGGTTTCCGGTGAACGCGAATCCAAGGAAGATACCCGAAGGGAGGGCTGAGTGTTCCATGACTGTGTTCAAAACCTAGCTTCTTCTGTAGATTTGCTATAACAGCTTTAAGAAAAAAGTCATAATGTATCCCCCTTTAAACTTACAGTAAATAATATACAATCAAATGCTGCACAGTTCTTTGGGGAAGTCATACTGTTGATATTTTTCTTTGAAAAGCTGTTTTTTTCCCCCCGTGTGTGAGAGCTTTATTGGTCTCAGCTGTGGTCTTCGGGCTTTCAGCCTCTCCAAACCTGAATGCTGAATGAGGCTGAGTGGGATTGCTAGCATAAGGTCAGGATGGATGCAGTGTTGACATGGCAACATGTGAATGATGGGGTGCAATGGAGGCTAAATTGGTCCTTTGTTGGAGGCGCAGCTGTCACCTGAAAGGAGACACCCCCCAGTGGGTCCCAGCAGGACTTCCCTTAATGAGGACGGAGACCCAGATGAAACTGTTGTTGCTGCGTTGAAGCACAAAGTGACGTTAAAGTTAATGTCTCCGCTGTGACGGTTCAGCTGCCATCTTCCCGAGTGGGTTGCTGGGAATACTGGGATTATTGGATCTCACCAGACACACCCTGAGCATGTACGTGAACCCGATCCTCCTCCGTGATTAACATTTTCACACATGTGAAATTATACAATAACTAATATGTGATGCATCACAGAGTTGCATAAGAAAGAAAGACCTTTCTCTGTACTCCCACTCTTTGTTTCTGTGTCTCTGGAGCTCTGTTGAGGGATTAAAGGATCAGCCCCTGATCAATCCCCCCCCCCCCCCGTCCCCCCGTCCCTCCCCCCTTCCAGCTCCGTCTTAGATCCTAAATATCCACTGATATGTGCGTCGTGTCCTCCTCTGAACCAACGCTCCTGTTTTTTGTGCAGTCACAGACGATCAGCATGTCCTTGTGCCCAGTTACGGAAAGTCCTGTAAATAAATGACTATGTAAACGAAACCCTTGGTTTCCTCTTGATTGGCGGTGGATGCTTTTCTTGGGAGTTTGTACACAAAGACCTTCCAGAGATTGAAGGAGGAGAGCAAGAGGTTGCTTTCCTCTTCTTGGTGTCAGGAAACAGACGTATAAAAGGGCTGAGAGCCTCTGTGGTCATTATCCGGGCCGGATAATTGTAGAGTTTTACTCTGAGAATAAATGTGGACGCTGCTGCCCGGTCGACCACATCCATCCACCTCGGTGCAAGTCAGAAACACCCGGCACTGAGAATTGTTGGAGAGGTGGAATTACACCATCGGCCTCTGTCCGTGCAGCTCGTTTGTCTCTGCTTTGGAAGGGACGGATTTATTGGATACCCGAGAGAACGTTCTCTCCTTCCCCTGCACTCTCAGCAGCCTGATTAGAGACGGGCCTGCATTATAGATGAGCTCCTGGCAGCCGCCACACTCTCACAGCGCTCAGGTTACCCCCAGTGGATACACAAAGATACAGTACATGGGTTCACACAAACATGAGAGCAGCAGCTGTAATGGACCAGCGGCCTTGGGGGCGTAAGCTGTAGCTCAGAGCAGATCCAAGCTTGGATGTGCCGGTCAAACATTTAAAAAATGCTAAATAGCATGCATGTTTGGGTTTGTGGAATCCCCGGGTGTATTTTGCACACCTGAAGAAAACAGGGCTTGGCTGCCGATCCACGAATCTCTGCCCTCACCTCCACACAGCACAGCCCCGCCTCCTCCTTCGAGGACTTTGATCCTCAGTTTATGTTTGTATATCTGTGTCCCGAACTCTGAGGTTTATGTCCTTGTGGGTTTAAAGGAGCATATCAAACATTTCATTTGAGCAGCAGATTGATTATTTTAGCTAAAATGAAGACAAGATTTTGAGTATGTTTATGTTTATGTTTATGTATTTAGCAGAGGCTTTTGTCCAAAGCGACTTACAAGTGATAATCGGCATGTTGCCCTTGAGGCTAACAACAACAATAACAACAACTTGACATCAATCATGGAGAGGAGGGAACAAGGAGTGGACAGTAGAGAGGGGGGACGGGTGCAGGGAGGGTGCTAGTTTAGAAGATGCTCTCTGAAGAGCAGGGTCTTCAGGAGTTTCCTGAAAATTGAAAAGGAAGCCCCTGTTCTGGTAGTGCTTGGAAGGTCATTCCACATTTGTGGAACGATGCATGAGAAGAGTCTGGATTGTCCTGAGTGTGGTGTAGGCACTGCTAGCCGACGATCCTGTGATGACCGGAGAGGCCGGTTCTGAGACGTAAGCCTTTGCAAGACGATTCAGGTAGATGGGAGCCGTACCAAATCGGACTTTGTATGCTAGTGTTAGCAATTTGAATTTGATGCGTGCTGCTAGCGGTAGCCAGTGGAGCTCAATGAACAGAGGGGTGACGTGTGCTCTTTTTGGCTGACTGAAGACCAGATGCGCCGCTGCGTTCTGGACCATTTGAAGAGGTCTCACAGTACAGCCTGGAAGACCAGTTAGAAGGGCATTGCAGTAATCGAGGCAGGAGATGACAGTAGATTGCACCAGGAGCTGGGTGGCATGTTATGTTAGGTATGGTCTGATCTTTCATATGTTATACAGCGTAAAGCGGCATGAACGAGCAACAGAGGCAACATGATCTTTAAAGGTCAGGTGTTCATCAATCACAACACCCAGATTTCGAACTGCCTTTGAAGGAGCTGGATATAGGAAGTAATTTTGGATTGAGATATTGTGCTGTATGGATGGTTTTGCTGGGATGACAAGTAGTTCAGTTTTAGAGAGGTTGAGTTGGAGATGGTGGGATTTCATCCATTTTGATATGTCAGAGAGACAGTTTGATATTCGTGCAGAGACAGTGTGGTCGTCCGGTGGAAACGACCGATAGAGCTGGATGTCGTCTGCATAGCAGTGGTAGGTGAAGCCATGTAATTGAATGATCTCACCCAGTGAGGTGGTGTATATGGCAAAAAGAAGAGGTCCTAGTACAGAGCCTGGTATTGCTTGGTAGGTCATTCCACATTTGTGGAACGATGCATGAGAAGAGTCTGGATTGTCCTGAGTGTGGTGTAGGCACTGCTAGCCGACGATCCTGTGGTGACCGGAGCGGCCAGGCTGGGACGTAAGCCCTTGCAAGAGGATTCAGGTAGATGGAAGCCAGTGTACATCTTGCACCAGGAGCTGGGTGACATGTTGTGTTAGGTATGGTCTGATCTTTTGTTTGTTATACAGCTCAAAGCGGCAGGGACTCATGTGGCAAGATGGTGCACGGTAGAGGATTGTCCAAGCCTTGATACACTGAATGATCGTCCTTTGAGGTACGATTCAAACCAGGCGTGTGCTTTCTGTGATGCCCATGCTAGAGAGTGTGGACAAAAGGAAGCCATGGTTGACAGTGTCAAATGCAGCCGATAAGTCGAGCAGGATAAGCAATGAGGATTTGGCAGTCGCTCTAGCTTCTTTTAAGGATTCAGTCACTGCTAACAGAGCAGTTTCAGTGGAGTGGCCCATTTTGAACCCAGATTGGTACGGGTCAAGCAGTTTTGTGAGAGCAGGGTATCCGCGGGTCCTTAAAAAGTCTTAAAAAGTCTTAAATTTACTTTTCCAAATTTAAGGCCTTGAAAATCCTTGAAAAGGACAAATAATCCTTAAATACAGTTTCCAAAGGTCTTAAATTACCAAAGACCCAATAAACTAGATTATTTTATTTCTATGACATTTTCGTGAATTTCAGCATTTTTTGTGTACGATGTTGGCGTAAGCGGAACCGTACACATTCAGTTGGTTGTGAAAGGGGGCTATTTTTAGATGAGCACGTTAGCTGGTTAAGCTAGTGGGAGCTTGCGCCATGGAGAAGTGCAAGTTTAATGGTAACTGGATGGCTAATCCCACGTTCGCGACGTGGTTAGCACCGGTTCCAGGCAATAGCTGGAAATTATAGCTTAAAATTAATTTAAAAAATAGCTTAAATTTGGATCTGGATCGAAAGGAGTCAGTTGAGGTGGTTTGGGCATCTGGTCAGGATGCCTCCTGGACGCCTCCCTGGGGAGGTGTTTCGGGCATGTCCTGCCGGCAGGAGGCCGCCGGGTCGACCCAGGACACGTTGGAGAGGTTACATCTCCAATCTGGTCCGGGAACGCCTTGGGGTCCTGCCGGAGGAGCTGGTGGAGAAGGCCTGGGAGAGGACCGTCTGGTGCTCCCTAGTTGGGATGCTGCCCCCATGACCCGGACCCGGATAAGCGGAGGAAGATGACGACAAGCTTAAATTTGGTCAAAGTGGCCTTAAAAAAGGTCTTAAATAGTCTTAAATTTGGCTCCCTTAAACCTGCAGATACCCTGGAGAGGTATTCTGTGATCTGCTTGAAAGCCACCCTTTCAATGATTTTGGACAGAAAAGGGAGAGAGAGATAGGTCGGTAGTTCTCCACATGATTTGGAGGAAGAGATGGGTTTTTTTTTAGCAGCGGTTTAACCTGAGCATGCTCGAGAGAGGTGGGAAATGTACCGGATGTCAGTGATGCGTTGATCACATGGGTGACTGCTGCGGCAACTGTAGGAGCAATAGCTTGGAGCAGCTTATTCGGAATGGGGTCATTGGAGTATTTCTAATTTCCTGGGGCAACAAACTAATGAAGAACAATTATTTACTTTCTGTTATTTGTCATTTTAGAATAAACAAATGTAATTTAATTCAAGTAAAATGTTACACAATGCAAGGATTTTTTTTATTTATGTAAAATCTGTTAAAAAAAATTACGCTGATGCAGTAAAAATCAAACAGAGATGATTCTCTTTAAGTGTTTTTAGCTTGACAAGTGAATTCCACTTTAAAGCTTTGTAAGAGCATGATTTTATTATCCCCTGCAGTTGCATCACTTGACTATGCCTGATGAGCCCTGTTCTGATGGAGACTTTGGGGGTTGTAGCCAGCAGGTGGAGCTTCAGCTGAGAATACTGTGCCTTTTTCATCCATAGCTTTCGTTTTAGTGATTATATGACTGTATTCCAGCTGCGATTTTGTCCCATAGTGTGTGTGTGTGTGTGCGTGTGTGTGTGTGCGTGCGTGTGTGTGTGCGTGTGCATCCTATAGGTTGGTTGTATTTACTCTGCTGTGTCGTTTTTCTCTTCTGGACGGTTTTAAATCCTCTCCGACGTCCTCCTTTCTGCTGAGTTTGCTCATCATAGCTTAAAATAATAATCATTAGTGTAATCTCACTCAATCCCAGATCTACGAGGGGAAATGAGAGGATTGAGCTCCAGTTTGTGGAAGTAATAGGATGTCATCATGTTGTAATCGTGTTCATGCTTTATTAAAAGTGACTTCTCCACAGTCATCCTGATGGATTTATTTAATTGTCCTTTCTCTCCTCGTCCTGCAGGTGATCTTCAGCGTTCGGACTAACAGGTGCGTCAGGACTCGTCCCACCCGTCGCCACTGGTCAGCACATACACATGCGCGACACCATGGGCAGCTCCCCAGAGGTGCTCTCGTGGACTTCTTGCCCAAGCCTGTTGGTGGGGAAGCTGAAGGAGGAGCTTAAACTCACTGTGGTCGGCGACACCATGAAGAAATCAACCTCGCCCAATTCCCAGCCTCCTCAGGTGCCCTTCTCTAACATGCCCCCTCAGATCATCACAGACCTCGCCCCGCCGACCAACCTCCCCATTCCGCTGCACACTCCCGGACAAGATGACGACTCCATGTTGGGGGGCGTCAGCCCAGGAAACACCGCCCTGAGCGTGGACTCGATGCGGAGCGAGGGTGGACACTTTGACAATAGTGTCCTTCAGCTGCAGGAGCAGGATCATGACGAAGCGGGGTCACCGGCGTCCTGTGAGCACGGTGGGTGTGGCAGCGGCGTGGAGGAACAGACGGGCGAAGGGGACTGCCCAGTGGACCAAAGCGGTGACGGGAGGCCTGGCCACCCGCGGCACCCTGACGACATCAAGCTGCACTTCCAAAGAGCGGGACCCGGGTCCGGAGGCTTCCTAGAGGGGCTGTTTGGCTGTCTTCGGCCCGTCTGGAACATTATAGGGAAAACGTACTCCACAGAATACAAGCTGCAGCAGCAAGGTTAGCTCCTGGTTTCATCTTTCTACGCGGCGTCGGTTTAACAACCCAATCCTCTCTGTTTAATTAAAACATGTCTGTCTCTTAAAGACTTCTGAGAGACAAACGAACAATTCCCCTCTGAAACGTACCCCGAAACGGTAACTGAATAGTTGTTCCCGGTTTCGGCGTATTGCTTTTTGAGCGGCTGCACTGAATTAAGGTAATTAGTAAAGGTAGACTCACCTTGCTGCAGGCGGCTTGAACAGGCTGGGCGAGGTCAGACTCAACCCGGCCTGATTCTCGCTGTTGTGACTCATTGAAAGTCGAGCATTTGTGGTTTGTTTGTATCCACATCACAGATTTACTGTGGCCCAAAAGGAAAAGTGATGTTTGACAGATTTAAACTCGTCTCTCCTTTCATTTATGCCAACAAAAGAAGGAAAGCGCCGCCTTTGCAGTGACGAATTGTAACTAACCTGATTGCAGACATGTGGGAAGTCCCGTTTGAGGAGATTTCTGAGCTGCAGTGGCTGGGCAGCGGTGCACAGGGAGCCGTCTTCTTGGGAAAGTTTCGCTCCGAAGAGGTGGCCATCAAGAAAGTGCGTGAGCAGAAGGAGACAGACATCAAACACCTGCGGAAGCTCAAGCATCCCAACATCATCAGCTTCAAGTACAACAAATACGGTCTCAGTGGAGTTTGTGTTGCCAACCAGCTCTTGGTTTTAACGTGTTTTCTTTTGTAAATCAGGGGCGTGTGCACCCAGGCGCCCTGCTACTGCATCATCATGGAGTACTGTGCACAGGGTCAGCTGTACGAAGTTCTGAGGGCGGGGAGGAAGGTGACCCCCACGCTGCTGGTGGACTGGGCCTCGGGAATCGCCAGCGGCATGAACTACCTGCACCTGCACAAGATCATCCACAGAGATCTCAAATCACCCAAGTGAGCGATGATTTGGCTTTTGATGTTGTTTCTGTGTTTCTAGTATACGTGTTAAGCCGGGCGGACACTGTGTGACTTTTTCACTTTTTTGAGCCGATTTTCCACTCGTGTGAGAATCCACGACATCGGGGCGAGTTTTGCGCCGCACGTCGTGTACAGGGGGTTACGAGAGGCGATTAACACCACGTGACCAGCTACCGATCAGCAATCGTGAGCTCGCACAAACTTCTGGAGTGTTTAATATTTCGCTCGTCCCTCGTGAGGGTATCGCACTGTTGAAGCGGCGCTGCGAGCAGCTGCGACCCAAAAAGTACCTGAACCGCTCACGGCGCATGCGCAATCCTGCATCAACGCCGCTTGCTCGCTACTTCCCTAATAACACACGCTGTTCGTTTTTATTTCCACACGTTTTTTTACTCACAAAGATTGTCAAGGAAGCGTGTTTGTCGTGTTCGTGTCAAATTAAACTGATCACACAACAGATTTACTTTCTTTATTTCGTTTTCTTCATCCAACCCCCATAAATCCCTGTGTGTCCTCCCGCAGCACTCCCGAAGGACAACAGGCAAGACAAGACAAAAAAGTCTGACGTGTTGAGTAAAAACTGCTATTTTTAGCATATTTTTAGGGCCGACGTGTTGCTACCAGACGTGCAGTGTGAGCGCATGACTCGTGAGATCTGCCCTGCGAGGAAGTCGTACAGTTAGAGCTGAAGCTGAGTGCTACGAGTGAAAAAGTCGCACAGTGTACGCCCGGCTTTAGATGGAGTGTTTGGCATCCTCCTGCTCCTTCTGTCTCAGGTCTTGTCTTTAGCTCCATCGCTAATCAATATCACGCTGCAGCAGCAGAGCCGAACACAGTTCTAGTCAGCAGAATGACAGCAGGCTGAAAACGCAGCAAGAGTCTGTCTCATTTAGCTAATGGGGTGACTCAGAAATGCACTCTGTTAAAAACGAATGAAAAGAAACTGTCATTGTGTCAAGTTACATATTCATCACAACACTAACTGGTGCATTTTTCCTTTCTGTTTTAGTGTCTTGGTCACCCACAACGACACTGTGAAGATTTCTGACTTCGGAACATCCAAGGAGCTCAGCGACAAGAGTACAAAGATGTCGTTTGCGGGTACGGTGGCGTGGATGGCGCCGGAAGTCATCAGAAATGAGCCAGTGTCAGAGAAAGTGGACATCTGGTGAGCGATAACGCTCTGCCGTGACTCAGAGCTGATGATGCAGTGTTTGGAGTCACCTGACACTCTTTACTTGTGCGTTGTAGGTCGTTTGGGGTTGTGTTATGGGAACTGCTCACGGGAGAGATTCCCTACAAAGACGTGGACTCTTCCGCCATCATTTGGGGTGTTGGCAGCAATAGTCTACACCTTCCTGTCCCCTCCACCTGCCCGGATGGATTTAAAATCCTCATGAAGCAAACATGGTGAGTTTGGACTGAATATCACAGACTTAGATATTTACTGTATTTGTACATAAAGTTTTTTTTTTGTGGTTTTTCCTCCGTTTCAGGCAAGGCAAGCCCAGAAATCGACCATCGTTTCGCCAGATTCTCCTGCACCTCGACATCGCCGCTGCTGATGTTCTAGGAACTCCTCAGGAGACCTACTTCAAGTCTCAGGCAGAATGGAGGGAGGAGGTGAAGAAGCATTTTGAGAAGATAAAAAGCGAAGGCACGTGCATCCACAGGCTGGACGAGGAGCTGATCCGTCGCAGGAGGGATGAACTCAGGTGTGTTAGCTAAGAAGTGCTAGTCGTGTGTCCCTGTTTATAGAACACTCCTAAAATGTTCCTTTGCATCTTCAGGCACGCGCTGGACATCCGGGAGCACTACGAGCGGAAGCTGGAGAGAGCCAACAACCTGTACATGGAGCTTAGTGCCATCATGCTGCAGCTGGAGGTCCGAGAGAAGGAACTGATGAAGTACGTAAGCAAGTGGTTTTAATTCAGATTTTGCCTGTTCGTCATATAAAACTGATGTTTTTGTGGTGTAGGAGAGAGCAGGCAGTGGAGAAGAAATACCCCGGCTCCTACAAACGCCACCTGGTCCGACCCATCGTCAGGTCCAATGCCGTCGAGAAGCTCATCAAGAAGAAAGGAAGCATCTCCCACAAACCCGGAATGCCTCCAACCAAAAGGTCTGCGCTCCATCTAAACGTTCCTGTTTTATAAATGTTATCTAGACTTTAAATGTTCATCTGAATAAAGCCGGGCGTACACTGTGCGACTTTTTCACTTTTTTGAGCCGATTTTCCAGTCGTGCGAGAATCCACGACATCGGGGCGAGTTTTGTGCCGAGCGGTCGTGTAGTGTACAGGGGGTTACGAGAGGCGATTAACACCACGTGACCAGCTGCCGATCAGCAGTCGTGAGGTCGCACGGACTTCTGGTGTGTTTAATATTTCGCTCATTCCTCGTGAGGGTATCGCACTGTTGAAGCGGCGCTGCGAGCAGCTACGATCCAAAAAGTATCAGAACCGCTCACGGCGCATGCGCGCGCAATCCTGCATCAACGCCGGTCGCTCGCTACTTCCCTAATAACACACGCTGTTCGTTTTTATTTCTACACGTTTTTTTACTCACAAAGATTGTCAAGAAAGCGTGTTTGTCGTGTTCATGTCAAATTAAACTGATCACAAAACACAGATTTACTTTCTTTATTTCGTTTTCCTCATCCAACCCCCATAAATCCCTGTGTGTCCTCCTGCAGCACTCCCGAAGGACAACAGGCAAGACAAAAAAGTCTGACGTGTTGAGTAAAAACTGCTATTTTTAGCATATTTTTAGGGCCGACGTGTTGCTACCAGACGTACAGTGTGAGCAGTCAGGTCGCATGCGAGAACTGGGTCGTGCAGTGTGAGCACATGACTCGTGAGATCTGCTCTGCGAGGAAGTCGTACAGTTTGAGCTGAAGCTGAACGCTGCGAGTGAAAAAGTCGCACAGTGTACGCCCGGCTTTAGACGACAAACAGAAACAGGAGTGTGAGCTGTTCATGCAGGATAAGCAAAAGCTGGAAACCCTCGTTAACCATTAAACAATTGTTGCAGCAGCTGCTTAGACTGCTTATCGAGTCTTAACGGGGTCATTTAGTAATTCCTTTTTGTTAATTCCCTCTGGTGTGGCTGAGAGGAGCTTGAATTTTAAATAGCAGCAACATAGGAATCATTTAGACTTAATTATTCTTACGCCTTTTAAAGTAAAGAAAGATTTAAAGATTTTAGAGACTTTTGCACTGAAAAGGTCATTTGGTTAACAAAAAGTAAATATAAAAATTAAAAATAGCACAAGTCCAGATGCAATAAAGCCAGGTCACCATCAGTCCTTGGTTTAGTAGTCTACTTCAGCTCCCGGAAATGAGTGTAGGCTGTGCCGATGTTCACTCTGGTTTAACTCTTTGCTTTCTTTTCAAAGACATTACTCACTTACTTTTACTTCCAGGCTCCGCCATGATGCCAACAGAAGAGCTAAATTATTCTTCTTCTTGTGCTTTTATTGATGGTCAGCAAACTGAAAAAGCTAACTGCTACCCTTAATATTAGCTACCGGCAGAGTAAACAGCTGTTGCCTTGAAGCCGGTAGAGACTTCCCACTAGTGTTCCTACCCGAACCACGTAACCGTAAGCAGAGTGCTGTTGAATGTGAAGCTGGTCATGTTTCTGTCTCAAGAACAACTGAAACCAGTTTGAAAGCAGTAAAAACTGCTAAAGGGGTAAAAACTCTTTAGTGTTGCTTTAAGTTCAACGTACAAAACCTTGCCTTACATGTGTTATGAGTTGTCCTTTAAATTGATTGTTGAATGTTTCACCTGCAGGCCGGACTTGCTTCGCTCTGACGGCATCCCCAGCATCGACCCCCTCCCTTCCCCGTCGCCGCTCTCAGCCAGCCCTAAGATCTCCACCCCTCCTGGGAAAACGCGCTACAGAAGCAAGCCTCGCCACCGCCGCGCCAACAGCAAAGGAAGCCACAGCGAGTTTCCTGGAGCGTTAAAGCCTGTCCCTGGGGTGCCAGAGGACACACAGTCTTTGCAGGAACAAATGTTCCACCACCACCACCATCACCACCACCCGCCACCACCATCCACTGAGGGGCAATTTCTCCCCCTGAAAGGCCGCGAGGAGGCCGTCGTTAATTGTGCCAACAATCTGCGCTACTTTGGCCCCGCTGCTGCTCTCCGCAGCCCTCAGACCGACCACCCGCAGCGCCGCGTTTCCGGCTCCAGCCCTGACCTCATTTCCACGGCGATGGACGTAGACACGCGGCAGCGGACGTCATCCACTGGCTCCAATCCCGTTTCAGGTGCAGGTTCTTTGTGCCCCTGCTGCCAGGCTCACCCCATCCCTGGCTGCTTGCACTGTCAGGAAACCCCTCCCACACTGAACCCACCGGTGTTGCCACACTGCTCTCTGCTTAATGCACAAGAAGGCACTCAGTTGTCTCTGAGGGTGCCCAACAAAGATTTGGTTTCAGGTGGAGAGGGCACGAATACGGCTGACCCTCAGGCTCAGGACCCCACCCAACCTAAACACCCCCTCCCCTCTGCACTGCCCCGCACCCTCAGGCCTCTCAGAAAGGTGAGGGCAGACTTTAGTGGGTGTTTGTGTGTTGAATACACACTTTTTGTGGATTAACAGCCATTTCTGCTTCTTCAGGGTGGTGATGAGTCATCCGAGGAGGAGGAGGGAGAGGTGGATAGTGAAGTGGAGTTTCCAAGGAGACAGAGGTAAAATCCAGACTATTTAGTTAACAGACCTGACCTTTAATGTGTAGCAACACTATTAAATCAATTCAAGTAATTTATCTTTCACACATAAAGCCTCCTTCTCCTGACTCCTAACAGACCTCATCGCTGTATGAGCAGCTTCCAGTCCTACTCCACCTTCAGCTCAGAAAACCTGTCGGCATCCGACGGCGAGGAGGGGAACACCAGTGACCACTCCCACAGTGGCCCCCTGGAGAAGCTGAGCACCAGTCAGGAGGAGCACTTGGACGAGCTGCTGTCTCACACACCAGACATCCCCATCGACATCTCCACACAGTCGGACGGTCTCTCTGACAAGGAGTGCGCCGTCCGCAGGGTGAAGACGCAGATCTCGCTCGGGAAGCTGTGTTCCGACGAGCATAGCTACGAGGTCGGTGGATTTAAAGGGATAAAATGATCATTTTACCAGAAATTGCTAAAACAGGCAAAGGAAGTGTAAGGAAATAGAGTGATGTAACTATCTAGAGTTGTATTTTAATACACTGTAAGTAGATCACTTGTTATAATCAGAAGATGGGCTGTTTTTATCATCAGGGAGTTTAATTAAACACTCTGTATTGACTTTGAGACAAGAAAAGAGAGAGAGTTGGGATCGTTTGAGAATCTTTAATTTCTTAATTATAAATTCTTAACAATCTACCAGGACTAACTCTGTGATGGATGAAAATGGATTTGGATGTTGTGTTGGTGCGTGTGTGTGTGTGTGTGTGTGTGGTTGGTTCCGACTCCTTAGGCTGACGTCATTGAATCTGGTCGTCTTTGTTATGACTAGATATCACGAGGCTTATAAGTGATGACATGAGCTGCTATTTTGCCGTGTACGTACCCAGTGGGGGGCCTCCCAGGTAGATCAGGAAATGCCAGGTCCAAGAACCTCGGATGTGTACTGGAGCTGTTCGGAGCAGCGGTCGCAGCACGTCAAAGCCCGTCTGATGGGTCGACCCCGGTACCAATCGGCAGCGTCAGCAGGTGCTCTTATTTTGAAAGGATGTCGTCTGGTTGTTAAACGACGAAAATCTCCAACTTCACAGTTCTTAGTTTAAAGAAGAAAACACATCTGGCCAGGCTGTGCTTCTCTTTGGGATGACGGTGAATAGAACTGAAGTCAAAATGGAACTGAGCTTAAAATGGCGTTGCCTTGTTTTATATCTCTGAATTGTTGATAAGTTTTAGTAAAGCGGATTGGACACTTTAAGTCAACAAGCCAGATTCTCCTGCGGCAGCCGAAAGCTCTGATTGGTTGGAACAATGTGTCATGCGTTTCTATGGAGATGAGGGTCAGTCTGTCTGTGCAGTAGTCCTGTTTTCATTAAACACATAAATCATGACATCTTTATTCCACAGATCATTCACTTGATTAATTATTGATCAACATCTGTTTCGAATAGCTTTAATCACAAATTAAGTACTTTGATTATTGAAAAGCTTCTTCTTCTCCTTCTGGCTCTTCTCCTGGAATGTAAACAGTCTGAGGAACACCCGACCTTGGCGTTTTCTACACGGGTGTTACTGTGCACAGGGGCAGCTGTGTGGAGCTGAAAATAATGAACTTCATAACCTTACAAAAGTATGATTTTTCTATTACTTTTCATCACAAAGCCATCCCTGATCCCGAATCTATGTTTTCTCCTTCGGCTCCCAGAATCCTCTGCAGTTTGGAGACTCTGAGTGCGACTCGTCCGAGGCAGAGTGCTCCGACACCACCATCAGAAACAACAAAAGCGGCGCTCCGTCCTCGTGGTGAAACGTTTCTGCCTGGTCTACCTCCGTTACATACTCCTCCCAACTTCGGGCTCCACAGAAAACTCAGCAATAAAAGTACAAGACAGCAAACTGAACCCTCCTAACGAAGTCCAACGTCATCTCTCCCAGAACCTCTCTTCCCTCCGTCCCCTCATCCAGCACCGCACCCAGGCAACACATGGCAGGGAAATCCTTTTGAATGATGATGTACAGTCGATAGATTAGCATTCTTAATTTATTTTTGTCAAGAGTTTTGAAAAGAAATTCAGGACCTTTGTGAGTTCTCTGATCTGAACAGAGGAGAAAAATGACACTGAAACTAAGCGTGTGTGTGTTGGGATGAAGATGAGGATGCAGACAATGATGATGATGATGAGAATGTGTAGATGTTTCTGAGGCCAACAGAAGTAGAGAGCTGCATCACTACAGGCCTTCATCTTTCTACATCCTTCATCTCCCTAAAAACAAAAGAAGCAATCTCTCTTATTACTGTTTGAGCTGACTTGTTATGAGTTCTCAGCGCTGAGACCTGGTTCTCCTCTTCCCCCGCTTTGTGTTTGTCCCCTACTGTGGCCGAAACAGGAAACGACGATCTCATGGAAACAGCGTGAACACCAGCATGAACAACCTGCCTCCCAAACCGACTTCCTCCCTGTCTAAAGTCGCTGTTTTGTCATCAGGACCCTCCTTCCCCATTTAAGCATGTCCGTGCAGCTTGCAAAATGCAAAAAAGAAAAAAGCTTTACAACGATGGCATGAAGCAGATAAGCTAGCAGAACAACAAATGATAAATTAGCTGAAAGCTAATTTAAAAACACTCTTCCTCTCTGATCCTGCTTATCTGCCTCTCTAATCAAAAATCTGATGTCACGACCAGAGCATTCGAGGGAGTTATTGTTTGTGCATATGTGAACAATAAGCCCCTCCCTCATCGTTAGACATTACAGTTTCAAGTCTCATCTCAGGATCGCTCGAAGACTGTGAAACTGAACTTGGCCAATTATGAGGGAATGTTCGACAGCCCGAACCGGAAACATGGGCTCATCCAACTGTGGACCCACCACCCGCAGGAGGAACATGAAGGGTCCGGTGCAATGTGGATCGGGTGGCAGACCGAGGCGGGAGCCTTGGTGGTCCGATTCCTGGACAATGAAACTGGTTATTGGGACATGGAACGTCACCTCGCTGGCGGGGAAGGAGCAGGAGCTTGTGGCAGACGTTGAGCGGTAATTCAAATTCAAAGATATTTTATTAATCCCAGAGGAAAATTAGAGTTTCAGTACACACAATTCAGAGATCAGACATACATGGGTAAGACATATGACAAGAATTGGTGACTGTGGTCATTCGCAGCCCTCAGTTGCGCTACCTCTACCGGCTAGGTATAGTCAGACTCACCTCGACACATCGCATTGGCTCTGGAACCCAAGTCCTTGAGAGGGGGTGGACGCTCTCCTTTGCTGGAGTTGCTCCGAGTGAGAGGCGGAGGGCTGGGGTTGGCTTTTTGTTAGCCCCAAGACTCTCTGTCTGTGTGTTGGGGTTTACCCCGGGGGACGAGAGGGTAGCTTCCCTGCGCCTTCGGGTCGGGGAACGGGTCCTGACTGTTGTTTGTGCTTATGGGCCAAATATCAGTTCAGAGTACCCACCCTTTTTGGAGTCCCTGGGATGAGTGCTAGATAGTACTCTATCAGGGAACACCATTGTCCTGCTGGGGGACTTCAATGCTCACGTGGGCAATGACAGCTTGACCTGGAGGGGTGTGATTGGGAGGAACGGCCCGCCTGATCTGAACTCGAGTGGTGTTTCGTTATTGG
This sequence comes from Nothobranchius furzeri, assembly GCF_043380555.1. Lineage (NCBI taxonomy): Eukaryota > Metazoa > Chordata > Actinopteri > Cyprinodontiformes > Nothobranchiidae > Nothobranchius > Nothobranchius furzeri. The sequence goes on from NC_091754.1 coordinate 17,771,319, forward strand.
ACTTCTGTGCAAGCCGCAGTTTGGCCATAACGAACACCATGTTCGAACATAAGGATGCCCATCGGTACACTTGGTACCAGGACAGCCTAGGTCGCAGGTCGATGATAGACTTTGTAGTCATATCATCTGACCTGCGGCCGTATGTTTTGGACACCCGAGTGAAGAGAGGAGCGGAGCTGTCAACTGATTACCACCTGGTGGTGAGCGGGATCAGATGGCAGGGGAAGATGCCGCGTAGACCTGGCAGACCCAAGCGCATAGTGAGGGTCTGCTGGGAACGCCTGGCAGAAGAACCTGTCAAGACGGTCTTCAACTCCCACCTCCGGCAGAGCTTTGACCACGTCCCGAGAGCAATGGGGGACATCGACTCCGAGTGGGCCTTGTTCCACTCTGCGATTGTTGAGGAGGCTGTTGCTAGCTGTGGTCGCAAGGCGGCCGGTGCCAGTCGTGGTGGCAACCCCCGTACCCCCTGGTGGACACCAGAGGTTCAGGGAGCCGTCAGGCTGAAGAAGGAGGCCTACAGGGCGTGACTGGTCTGCGGGTCTCTGGAGGCAGCAGACGAGTACCGGATAGCCAAGTGGGGTGCTGCAGTGGCAGTTGAGGTGGTTTGGGCATCTGGTCAGGATGCCTCCTGGACGCCTCCCTGGGGAGGTGTTTCGGGCATGTCCTGCTGGCAGGAGGCTCCCGGGTCGACCCAGGACACGCTGGAGAGATTACATCTCCGATCTGGTCCGGGAACGCCTTGGGGTCCTGCCGGAGGAACTGGTGGAGGTGGCCGGGGAGAGGACGGTCTGGAGCTCCCTAGTTGGGATGCTGCCCCTGCGACCCGGACCCGGATAAGCGGAGGAAGATGACGACGACGACGATGTTCTTCGACTGGCACCTATTCTGGACCATGCAGGAGTCTTAAAAAGCCTCGGTGTTCAGCCCTTTATTGCTGTCACTGTTTTTGTTTGCGATCCAGGTGCAGTATCCCAGTTTTCCCATGTATCGTTTTTCTAGCAGGATTGTTAACTCTGTCGGTTTTTTATCATCTGCTCTGTTGTGAATTTAAACAGCAATAATATTAATGAGGTTGACCACTCAGGATGCAGGACATCTAGCTGGCTAGACACAACCACACTGATGGATGGCTCTGTCTTTAAGTTGCACCTCCCCCTTTTTTGGGTTTTGCCTTTCCGGCTTGGATGCTCAGGTTTTCTATTGCTGATTGACAGCAATATGATCAACAGCCACTAGATGGTGATAGCTACATGCACTTATTTTGCCTTTTTTTATGTGAAAACCCAGATTTTTTTTTATTTATAATCCCAAACCGAGTTTCCCCCTATGACCACTCAAGTCTTAAACGCCCAGCAATATGAACTTTTCTTCATCTGATCGTCTTCAAAGAGGGATACTGCATTTGTGAAAGCTCTTTTTGTTTTGTCATTAATTTCTTAATCTTGTTTCAGGGTTACATTGAACTATAAAGGTGTCATGTTGTGTGTGCAAGCAGCTGTGAAAGGAACTAAAGCCAGAGAAAAGCCCACAGAGCTAGAAGCTGCTCTTGGTTCCCACATCTCAGTGTTAATCCTACATATAAAATAAATGTAAATACTGTGTAATCTGTCTTTCCTCCCCACCTTTTCTCTTATTAACGTATTGCACATCTCTGACAACCTGCTGACTGGTTGAAAAACAACAGAAAAGTACTTGTATCAGTATTGAACACTACTACATGAAGGTGTAAACTCTTTTGCCGGTGGGTGAATTAAAATTTGCTTGAGCTTTTTGGAATTCCTGCTAATAAACTAAAGAGCTGCAGCTTCTCCGTTGTTTTAGTTCTTGTGAAATGACCTCAATTAATGTGACGGCTGGGTAATAGATCTTTGTAACTGGTATTTCTGGCTGTGAAGTATGATTGTTGTGAACTTTTATTTTATTCTTTTTTTTTTGTAGCTGGCCTACATAATTATTGAATTAATTTATTTGACACGACTGGTCAGGCGGTGTGTTCTTATAATTTCAGGCAGCTTCAGAAATGTCACGACCAACTATGTAGGGAAGCACAATGAACCAGTGGGAAGAGGACAGTATTTGTGTGGTAGAACAAAAGCATCAGGGGACCGTTCATCCTTTTTCTCTCATCTCATTCCTCTCATTTATAACCAACAGCAATGTATGAAACATGTGTTTTTTTTCCAAATCCCCATTCCCTGTTGTATGGCACTACGATCAACCAATCCTGTCAGTTTCCTGTATTATTCAGTGTACAGTGCAATAGGAGAATAAAATCAAAGCAAACAACTGCATGGAATAAATGCTGACGTACTGTACTCAAACCATTTTGCTTGTCTTTTTTTGTCTCTACAAATGTATTAAATGAGAAATGTTGAATCAGATGGATTTTGGTGAGCATTGCACAGCAGAACATCTACTCTTGAGACTGTCATTGAGCAGCAGCTGTCCTTCACCACCTGATGAGCCTAAACGTGCAGCTCTTGTTTGCATCAAAGATGCTAAAGGTGTGTCTCAAATCTGCTGAGCAGGTATTTGATCAGCTATAATCTTAAATTGGATTAAAATCAGTTTTTTTTTAATTAGTTAAGTATCAGATAAGTTGCTTTCCTCTCAGAAATTGCTTGATATTATTTTAATTGTTGCATTAGCAGTCAAATTCAAAAATACACCAGAGAAATGTTTAATATATTCGTATATTATGTATTAATGTACCGGTATTACAGTATCTATATAAATGTCACGGCCTTCGTTGTTTTTTGTAGTTCATGTGGGTCGCGATGGGGGCGCTTTAGCAACGCGAGGCAGCCAAGACCACGACGAAGAGCGAAGGGGAGCCAAAAGTCTCCTCCCTTTCCGGTCGGGTAATGGTGCCAAAATTGTACGTGATTCGGGAAGTTTACTTTCTGGTTAGGGTTAGCCTCACGCCCTGAATGACGCATATGTACTTCAGTTTAAATGGTAAATAATTATGAGTGTTTCGACTAATTTGAGATTTATTCAAGAAGAAACCGGAAGTAGGTGGGTGCGTGATGCCTCGAATCGAGAACAGGTAGAAGAAAGAAGATGGGTGCTGGTGACCGTAAAACATAGCAAAGGTAAACTAGCTGTAATACTTTACATTTTATTCTTCTCCACATAACGGCTACACTTACTTGTATCTATCTTCACACAGTCTTAGCGTAGTCATTTCTGCCCACCGTTGACGCAGTTTGATTTGTTTGCGATGTGTAGCGTTTCCTTTCTGTCAAGCAGTTTTAACATTCAATGAATGAAACGGCGTGATTTATCCCACAGTGAGGAAATTCGCATGTTAAGGCAACATATACACAACGAGAGTAAGAATACAAATCAGATTCACACAGACCTAGCCGGGTATCCCACAAAAAGAATATACTTTCTAAGGTTTAGCCTGTCATCCACATGAAAGTTAAAATATACTACATCTAAAACTCTGACCAAGTGTGAAGTCACTGTTTTCAGGATTTGCTTGTGGACGTGTATATGGAAGGGATTTTGGTTTTGTAATATCACTTCCTCTGGCAAGAATGCTCTGACGTCACATGTGCGACATGTGTTTACAATCGCGTGTGTTACAAGGTTAATTACTGCCCTTTGCAGAAGATCACAGACCTAATTATTCCATGCCCAAGAAGTGCATTTCATCAATGGCATCCACTGTGAGATGCAGTGGGTGAGAGGATTTGTCCAAGATGGATGTCTGCTTTGAAGAAATAAATGAGCACACTGCAGCTGGGACTAGCAACCGAGGAATAGAAAAGCCTCCAGCCTCCATTTTCTATTCCATGGATGTCAGCTTTGTCAGCATCCTCCCTTTACCCACATCCCCAACTGAGTCCAGCAGGCAGTCCAGGACCGAGCTAGCAGTCTCTTCCTGCCCTGATCCAAGCTGCCTGCACCCAAGGAGAGCATAGCTAAATGAATAACAAAGCCAACAACAGAGTGATAAAAAGTCCTTGGCAGATGGGCATTAACTCCAAAAAGACCTCATCCTCCTCAGGAGGTGGATGAGGCTTTGGTCTTTCTTATACAGTATTATGGGACCAGTTCATATTATTGTTTCTGCCTAAAAGTATCCACCGCCTCAGTATCTGGATCCCAAATGTTCACTGGTGTTTGAGGAGGGGTCTTTCTTTTGTCTTACTGGTGTTGACCTAAGTAATGTTTTGCCAAAGGTTCAGTTGAGCAGAAAAAATGCCAAATATAAGTTATGGCTTTCTTCTAGAGGCCGACCGATATGGGTTTTTTAAGGCCGATACAGATTTTTAAAGATTTTTGTTGCCGCTATCTAAAGCCGATTATTAAGGTCGATGTGTGTGTGTGTTTTAGCAGCACATTGATTGTGAGAGACAACTGAACACTCACTGTGTGCAATATAAATTTAAGTATTTTAATCTCTTAATATTTATTGAACTTCGATTGTAAAACAAACTCAAAACATAAAAAAAAAACATGCGTGTTGGGGTCCTTCGGGTCCTTTCTTTAGTATAGGAGTGGTGGCAGTTGGCCACACAGGTGCCTGATTGTGCCGATATAGAAAAAAAATGGAATACAGTGGACCGATATATCATTCGATCTCTACTTTCGTCCTATTTTTAAATGGACAATAAACTTCAACTAAAAACTCAGATCTTGCACATCAAGGTGGGATCTTTTACCTGTTATCGTCATTATAAAATTAAACAAAAAAAATCACTACTTTTTGCTTTTTATACATTCTGAACTGTATTCAGTGTCCTATAGGACAAGTGCCTAAGAGAAGTTTGGTCAGTTCTTGAAAGGTTTTTTTCTGTTTCTTGGGTTAGAAAGCAGGCTTTCTTGGACAAATTACCACCATATTTACTTTATGTTGTGTCTCCGGTCAGAAGTAGACACAGTACACACTTATCTCTGGCTCGGGCTGCATGGTGGTGCAGTGGTTAGCACTGTTGCCTCACAGCATGAAGGGTGCAGGTTCGAGGCTCGGCTGCGGCCTTTCTGCGTGGAGTTGCGTGTTCTCCCCTTGTATGCGTGGGTTTCCTCCGGGTACTCCGGTTTCCCCCACAGATCACAACATGCCCTATAGGTTATAAATTGTAAGTCGCTTTGGATAAAAGCATCTACCAAATGAATAAACATAAACATCTCACCAGCTTCTCTTCAACATTCCCTGAATCTGCTTAGAACTTGGTCAAAAAACTTTCACTGAAGCTGCAAAAGTCATTAAAACTCCAACAATTTATTCCAATTACCAATTTTAAATCTTTTAACTGAAGAGTGTCAATGTTTTTAGGAAAAGCCCTTTAAGATGATTTTTTATGGTGTGTTATTCTTGTGTTTTATCTTTGTTAATTACTATTTTGTTTTTAAGTGACTTTCATGAAGGTTTTTTTGTCTTTACCTTCAATTATAACTGTACACCGGTGTGCCTTTTGTCCAAGGAATTTCTGGTAGAATAAAGGTCAAAAATGTCCTCAGCTGAACACAAAAGCTGGATCTTTCATCTCATGCTTTTTTTTTCTGAAACAACATCCTAATCAGCTTTCTTGTTTTGTTTCTATTGCAGCTGTTAGCAAAACCCAGCTAAATCAAACGACTACGATTGCCGATTAGCATCTGTTCCAGTGTACTTCACCTCAACCAGACGTCTGTTCTATATGGATCTGGAAAGCGGGAATGCAGGTACTGCTACAGGATTTCATGTGCATGTGCGCGCACGTGTGTGTGTGAGAGAGAGAGAGAGAGAGAGAGGGTCTGGTTATTTTATTAAACAATAAAATTCATCAAACTATCAATACTTCCTAATTAGGGCTGAAACGATTCCTCGAGTACCTCGAATAATTCGAGTACAAAAAATCCTCGAGTCAAATTCTCTGCCTCGAGGATTCGTTTAATTCATGTTTAATTAATTCATGGCGTTGCAATCGCCCGGGGTCATGTTTCACCCGGACTGAAATAAGTGACGCACATGCCCACTGGGCTGAATCAACGCACACGCGAGTAGCGAGTGTAACTTAACTTTCTCTTAAGCCATGGCGGACAACGTGGACCCCGGTGGAGTGCGAAAAAGACAGAAAATGTCAAGATGTGGGACCATTTTTCACGTCGTAAGGTGGAAAACGTAGTCCAGTGTAAATACTGTAAAATGGATTTAGCCTACCACAACACCACATCCTCCATGCTGCAGCATCTGTAAATGTCACTTCTGCAAGCGGACTCGGAGCCTCTACATTTTAGCCTGTATTTCTATATATTCTGCGGGCACTGTGCGACTTTTTCTTTTGTAGCACTCAGTTTCAGCTCGCACCGTACGTCTGGTAGCAACACTTCGGACTTAAAATGTGCTAAAAAATAGCAGTTTTTACAACACGTCGGACATTTATTGTGTTGTTATTGACGTCTGTTGTCCCTCGGGATCGCTGCAGGAGGACACAGGTATTTATGAGGAAAACGAAAGAAAGTAAATAAATGTTTTGTGATCAGTATAATTTGACAAAACCACAGCAAACATGCTTTCTCGACAATCCTTGCTATTGTGTGAGAAAAAAAGTGTAGAAATTAAAACGAACGTGTGTTAATAGGGAAATAGCCGGCGAGCTGTTTGCGCATGCGCCGTGAGCGGTTCTGGTTCTGTTTGGGCCGCAGCGCTACTTCAACAGTTATCCTCCTAGATTTTGTCTGGCTTGCAGGCTAGCAGATTCTCGCGCGAGGGGAAAATCGGCTCAGGTTGTGTACTTATTTTTTGTGCAGGCATTTGTTTACTGTGAAGTAAAGTGCTGAAGTTTTGCAAACTAATTTTGAATAAAACTTGAAGAATAACTGGCAATTGCTCGCTCATTTTAAGAGGTATTTCATAATTATAACATGCTATTTGATATAATGGTTTACAAACACAAAAGGGTAATTTATTAGAGTACTCGATTAATCGAAAAAAAGATTCGATAGAGTACTCGATTACAAAAATATTCGATAGCTGCAGCCCTATTCCTAATTTCTAGTCCAGGACTTCACTGTACAGATGGTTTCTGCAGCCATATTTCAGATAACAAAAACAAGAAAACTTAGACTCCAACTTAAATAGACTCCATCTTTTCTTTCTTTCACAGTTCAGTCAGTTAACACTTTCATGCAGTAATTATTGCACTTTTAATACATTTTCACATTTCCAAGGGGGAAACTGTTTCCCAAAGGGAAGCCAACACAGAAGTAACAGAAATAACAGTTCCTCCTACATCTGCTCGGGGCTGGCTCTAGAAAGGAACACACTCCCATTGACTACCATGTAAAAGCCCCTGCTCTTTCTGGGGTGCTCCCGAGAAGGTGAAAAGATCACCAACACTAGCCCGCTAAGCGCAACACTATAAAAGAAAACAAACAGGTCTTTCCCTAAAGAGGGAGAGCCTCTGAGCCTGCCTGTGGGGGTCATCTTTAGATCCAAATCTCCTCTCCTCATGCTGGGCTGGATCAAGCCCAACCAGCAGTGAATCCTCCAGCTGGGCTGGGCCTCCAGAAGCACCCGCCAGTCATCCACAAAGCCATCTGTTGCTTAAAACCTTCAAAACAAAACACCATTAAAATACCACCAACAGGGATTGTACGTTTCTTCACGGTCTATGTAGGTACAATATCCCGGACGAGCCCCCATTTGTTACGTGTCCGACAGGAGATGTTAAAATGCGAAGGAGGGGGTAACATAAGAAATACGACAGTTGAGTTAAAATGGTTTTAATTGTTGTAAAAGGTTCTAAAAACAAGAGCAAACAGATGACGAGCATTATTAAAATAATGCAAAATGAATAATTCACTATACGGTTAACAGTTAAAAGACAAAGTATCAACTATATAAACACCTGGTTAAAACTTTATTAAAAGCTTTACCTAAACTGAAGGTGTTTTAAAAACACAACAAAGTTGATAAGTCTAAAAACTAAAACAGAGTTAACCTTAAAACAGAGTCAACTAAGTTGACATCAACCAAAGATCCCTATGGATCACTCTGAGTTTTTCCCTCTAAAACTTCTCAACTCAGAGTTAACACTTTAAAAGTTAAAACTCATCACAAACGAAGTGGTTGAAAACAAAATGAGGCCTGGAGGACAGCAGATCCCCTGCACTGCTGCCTCCCAGACTGCTGAAGGCACAGCCTTTTTATCCCAGGTGTGGGTCATCAGCAGGACTCAGCTCAGCTGTGCTCCTCCACAGCCTGGAAGAGAGGAGGGGGAGGGGCGGTGTCAGGCTTGGTCACCAGGGCTGGGTGATCTTGGCTCCTGCATCTCACTGGCCAGGCTGGTAGCCGTAACAAGCAGTGCCTGGTTTTCTCCACACATACTGCTTCTTGGTCTCATCAGACCAGATAATCTTATTTCTCACCATCTTGGGGTCCTTCAGGTGTCTTTTATCAAACTCCATGCAGGCTTTCGTGTGTCTTGCACTGAGGAGAGGCTTCTGATGACTCACTCTGTCATAAAGCCCTGACTGGTGAAGGGCGGCAATGGTGGTTGACTTTCTACAACTTTTTCCCCTTCTCCTAACTGCATATTTGGATCTCAGCCACAGTGGTCTTTTGGTTCTTCTTTACCTCTCTTACAAACGCTCTTCTCCCCCAGTAGCTCAGTTTGGCCAGACGGACTGCTCTAGGAAGGAATCTGGTCGTCCCAAATGTCTTACATTTAAGGATCATGGAGGCCACTATTAGGAACCATAAGTGCAGCAAAGATTTTTTTTTTTTTGTAACCTTGGCCAGATCTGAACTCTTCAGGCAGTTCCTTTGACCTCGTGATTCTTATTTGCTCTGACATGCATTGTGAGCTGTAAGGTCTTATTTAGACAGGTGTGGGCTTTTCTAATCAAGTCCAATCAGTATAATCAAGCAGAGCTGGACTCCAATGAAGGTGTAGGACCATCTCAAGGATGATCAGAAGAAATGGAAAGCACCTGAGTTAAATATGAGTGTCACAGCAAAGGGTCGGAAAACTTATGGGCCATTCCCATCTGTACGGGGTCGGCCCGGGCCGGGTAGCGTACGTTGTTTACATATCTGGGTGGCCTGGTATTTTTCCGGGCCAACCAAGGCTCATTCTCAGCCCTCTTCTCGAGGGGGTCTGCTTCAGGCCGACCAGGGCCAACACACCCACTGCTGACAGCAAATTCACACCTTCCATTAGAGCAAGCCTCTGATTGGTGGGTAGAATCAGCCCACATGGAATTCTGTGTTTTTCCGTGAACATGGGGTGCTTTGTGTACCGGTACTTTAATGAGGAAAAAAATGAATGTAACTGATTTTAGAAAATGGCTGCAATATAACAATAAGTGAAAAATTGACGGGGGTCTGAATACTTTCCGTACCCACTGTATATATGCGAGTATAAAATTATAGTGGTCAGAAATTCACTTCATATGTTTCTGTGTTTCCTACAGATGTTCAACAAGTAGTGCTGGTCAAAGAAGAAGCTCCTGAAGAACAGAGTGCTGGTGTGAACCAGCAGGACCCAGAACAATTCCACATTAAGGAGGAACAGGAAGAACTCTTGACCTGTCTGGAGGAAGAGAAGCTCCATGTAAAGGAGGAGACTGATGGTGCCAGGTTTCCCTTCATTGTTTGTATAAAGAGTGATGCTGATGAAGAAAAACCTTTGTTATCACAGCTTCAGCAGCAGCAAATAGAAGATAAAGATGTTCCGACCTGCAGCTCAGCTGACCAGATGACAGCAGAAACTGGTGGGGGAATAAAAATGAGCAGAAACCCAGATGTGAACCCTCATGCACAGACATCTGGTTCTTCAGAGACTGAAGTTAGTGGAGATGATGATGAAGAAGAACATGGTGTGAATCTAGTCCAGACAGAACAAAATTTATTTAGTTGTGATGACTGTGGTAAAAGATTTAGGGGAAAATCGAGTTTAAACACCCACATGAAACTCCACACTGGACATAAACCTTTTGCTTGTGAGTTCTGTAGACGAAGATTTAGCCATAAGTCTAATTTGAACCGTCATGTGAGAGTCCATACAGGACAGAAACCTTTTGCTTGTCAGGTCTGTGGACAAAAATTTAGCCAGAAGTCAACTTTAAACAGCCATACGAGAGTCCACACAGGCCAGAAACCTTTTGCTTGTGAGCTTTGTGGACAAAGATTTAGCCATAAGTCAACTTTAAACAGTCATACGAGGGTCCACACAGGACAGAAACCTTTTGCATGCGAGTTCTGTGGACAAAGATTTAGCACTAAGTCAAATTTAAACAACCACATGAGGGTCCACACAGGGCACAAACCCTTTGTTTGTGAGCTCTGTGGACATGGATTTAGCCAAAATGCACATCTAAACAGTCACATGACAGTCCATACAGGACAGAAACCTTTTGCTTGTGATCTCTGTGAATTAAAATTTAGCCGAAAGTGTAATTTAAGTAAACACATGAGTGTCCACACAGGACAGAAACCATTTGCATGTGAGGTCTGTGGACAAAGATTTAGCCAAAATTCACATTTAAGCTGTCACATGACAGTCCACACAGGACAGAAGCCTTTTTCTTGTGAGGTCTGTGGACAAAGATTTAGCCAAAAGTTTACTTTAACCAAACACATGAGTGTCCACACAGGACACAAACCCTTTGCTTGTGAGGTCTGTGGACAAAGATTTAGCCAAAAGTTTACTTTAACCAAACATATGAGAGTCCACACACGGCAAAAACCTTTTGATTGTGGGCTCTGTGGACAAGGGTTTAGCCAAAAGTCAAATTTAAACAACCACATGAGAGTCCACACAGGACAGAAACCTTTTGCCTGTGAGCTCTGTGGACAAAGATTTAGCCGAAAGTCTAATTTAAAGAAACACACCAGTGTTCATATAGAACACAAAGAATCGCAAGACTGCAAATCTGTCTTTCTTTGAATATTTGTTTTTAGGTATTTTTGATTTTATTATTATTTTGTTTAAATTTCAGGACACATTTACTTTTAAGTGCTTGCTGATACCGAGTACCAATAAAGGTATTAATAAATGCTATTGCACTCCATTTTTTGTACTGTCATACATAATAGAAGCACATGCTTGGGGACATCCGCAATCCTGAGAAGGCTGCGTGAGTCCACGGTGTGAATTAAACCTGGCCATGCAGGGGTGGACTGACGTAATCAAGACCAGACTGGGTCGGGCCAGATGTGAAAATTCCATAAAGGGTGGAATCTGATGGTGAATTTGATTATAGCTTCTGCTTTGTGCTGTAGCTAAAATAATATTTTTCAACAGGCAGTTTCCTCTTTGCCCAAGGCTATGAGATATGGTTAGTTAGCATAGTGTTTTTTCACCTCCCCAGCTCTCTGAAGTTGTGAGATTAGACACCAATTGTGGAGACGGATGCCTAAATATGTGGCCTAATTGTTAAAAAAAAAACTGGAAGAAGGGAAATGAAAGGGTTAGATGCTGCAAGTTAGGACATACTCCAGGAACATCCAAAGTTTGTGTGACTGTAATCCTCTTTCATATTGCAATAAGCATTAAAACTTTCTTGATGGAATCCAGGACTGTTCTCTCATAGTTTGGTAATTTTTTATAATAAAATTATGCAACAAAGAACAGAAATGTTCACCATGAATAAAAACTAAAACTGGGGAAACATTTACTTGTGAGTTAAAGCTGTTCAGAGAGACTCGTGCAGAATTTTGTGATGGTTATCAGAGTCATTGCTCTGTGTAATTCTGCAAGGGGTATGATGATGGATGAAATTCAGATATTGCTTTTCAGCCTTGCTTCAACAGAATTATTTGAAAGAAAACAAACTCACGGAACAGGCCTGGACAAAAATGATGGTACCCCTAACTTAATATTTTGTTTCGCAACATTTTGAGGCAATCGTTGCAATCAAACATGTTTACAGCCTGGTTCAAAAAAAGTTTTATGTTTAATATGTCAAATTTCAAATCATGACGGAAGGGAATTTTCATAACTCGCCCATTTAAATGTAATTAAAGCTTGAAATGATTAATTATTAAGGGTGTGTCTTTTTGATTGCAAGGTGTCAGATGAGTCTCTAGCACTAGCGGCTTACCCCATGCATGAATTGGCTAAATGTAAGGAAGGTCCCTTTCTTGCCTTTCTCCTGAGAAGATCTTATTTTGGCTGTTTTATTTGGCTGCTAAATGTCATCTGATAAGGTAATTCAAAAATGTAATCAGGCAGAGAAACAATGCAGGATAGTGGCCACTGTGCTTAACTAAATAATCTTGTAGATGAATGACAGTGCTACATTGATAACACAACAAAGGTTTCAAGTATTTTAATAGGATACAGCCAGCATCAGTGTAACAAAGGGCTCAAATGAAATCCATATGAATAAATAAGGATGTTTATTATATAAAGGGACTATAAAATGTATTAAAAACATTAAACCTCAAAACCAAATAAAGAGACCTCTGCAACTCATCTCTGCAGGTAGAATGAAACATGATGAAAACTGTCGGCATGTTTTTCTCCAAAAGAGTTCCTCATGAAGAAACAGATTCATCAGTAATACTACATGGAAAAAAATTTGAAATGGTGCAACAATATAAATACTTGGGAGTTGTTCTAGACTCACAACTTACCTTCAAGCAACAAGTAAAAAAAACAGTAATGAAATTCAACATATCAAACTTTAAATACATTAGAGAAAACTTAACACTAGAGTCAGCAAAACTTTATTTTAATGCTATGGTCGTTTTACATGACTTATTGTATATCAAGTTGGACAAAGGTAAACAAAACCACATTAAAACCAATAACTACAGCATATAATCAAGCGCTAAAGGTTGTAGACAGAAAACCAAAAGCCATCATCATTGCAGAATTCTTGAAAAATACCAAATACTGAGCTGGGAAAACATGATTAGATATACAGATTCAATACTTATGTTTAAAATATTACATGGACTGGCCGATTCCATTACAAGAGGACATTAAACAAAAAGGAAAAGACAATATATCGACCAGGGCGAGTTCCAGGGGTGACTGCCTGATCCCCTTCAGAAGAAGCACCTTTGGACAGATGGTGTTTTCATATCACGCCTCAAGAACATGGAATACAATTCCAACAGTGATCCGTAAACATAATACTGTGAATTCTTTTAGCAAAGAACTTAAATTGTGGCTCTTAGATACTCAGATCTGTTCACACAATCAAACATAAACAGAATACATAACAGTAAATTTAAGGACAAGGTAAAGAGTGTTTTTCCACTGAGGTAGGGACTATTATATTGTCTTGCTGCTAAATGGTGTATGATTATATTTTATATGTATGGAAAATTTTAACTTGTGAGGCTACTTTTTAAGTTTTAATACAGGGTAAACGAAAGTAGTTAATTTTACAAATTAGGGTGTATTATAAAATTTTGTATATTTATTTATTTTATTTTTTTTATTTTTTAGGTTTAATTTTAGGATCACAACATTGTTTTGTACTTGTTTTCCTGATTGCTGAGGGACTAAAGATGGAAATTAGCCTTGGCTATAATCTTGCATGTTTACATATGTGTCCATTAATATGTACTGTCCCTTTACAAATAAACTTAATCTAATCTAATATATTTTAAAAGCTGATACAGTGGGGCAAAAAAGTATTAAGTCAGCCACCAATTGTGCAAGTTCTCTTATTTAAAAGATGAGAGGCTTGTAATTTTCGTAGGTATACCTCAACTATGAGAGACAAAATGAAAAACATAATCCAGAAAAATCACATTGTCTGATTTTTAAAAAATGTTTTTTTTTTTTTTGCAAATTATGGTGAAAATAAGTATTTGGTCAATAAGATAATTCGTAAAATAATTATGGTCAACTCTGACCATGCTCTTCATGACACTGTCATGCATAGCTGATTATCTTTAGTTGGAGGCTTCTTCAGACCTGCTGCAGGAGATCATTCTTGCCCACAGCCATAAACCTATTTAACAACTCTCAAATATTATGAACTGAGATTGTCAGTCAGACCCACAGTAATTGTTTGAATGCTGTAAAACATTCAAACTATAGTGATCCTGTTTCTCTTTATAGTTAGTTATTAGTCGGTTTATTATTCTGCTTCTGTACGTTTTTTGGCATTTAATTACTTCCACAATTCTTCAACTATTTTCACAATTTTGGTATCAAAACGTTCAGCTTGTTCAGCTTATGCCACCAATGACTTTTGGTAAATTCTGCACTCTGAAACAACTCTTTCCAACACCCAGACCGTTTGGGTTACCGAAACAATTTATATCTCAAAAAGTAGGAATTTTTGTCAGCTTTTCAGAATGGGTTTCATTTTATCTGTAAGTGTTAAGGTTCTTTCTCTACAAGCCTCAGAAGGAGGAGAGACCCGATTCTGTCTCATTGAAACCCATGTTAAAGGAACAGAGATTTTCTCCTCCGATCGACTTCAGACAGCTAAAATGTTCTCGTCATAGCTTCTAGACAATTCATAGTAGGCACATAAAAATTCCCACAGATGACCTTTAAAGCCTTCTGCAGCTCACACTTTTTGAAAATTTTAAATCGGTGCAGTACTTTTCGAATGGTGATGAGAAGTTTGACAGGTCCAATTTCACTTCTGAAGGACATATTTAAAGGCTTCTCTCATTACAGGAGTACCATGCAGGCCTCCAACGGCCAGGAGAAAAGGGTGCTGCTCTCTGATTGGTTGAGAGTGTTCAACCATTTTCTGTCCAAGCAGGATCGAGCACCCACACATATGACACATCAAATCGACCAGCTTGGTCTCAGGAATCTTGTATTCAATTTTAAATTTGTTATCTGTTACCATGGTAACATAAGTGCATAACATCGACATATAAATATTGGACAACGGGTTTCCATAGACTCCAATAACACGTTTTTGAAGAAAAATGGGAGGTGGCCACCACCGCCATTTTGACCGTGTCACAGGTTCCGTCAAGCCCAGACAATTCCACAAAAGGGAAGAGAGGTGGAGCTGAGGGTGGGGCTGAAAGGCTCAACTGACGACACCCGGTCGAACTAGCTACAAGCTAACCTGAAGCTAACCCAAAGCTAACGCGGAGATGGGAGCTAAGCTAACAGAGGTAGCAACCTAGCTACAACCGGAGTTAACTGTGCACAACACCAGAGCTTCTGAGTCAGAGATACGCCGGGCTGACCGCTGGGTAAAACCGGGTGGAACACAGAGGTCTCCGAGACCTCCACAAGCCGGCAGCTGCACAGCAGACAAGCGCCACTGCGATCTGAGATGCGCAGAGCTGCCGCTGGGGAGAACCAGGTGGAAAGGTTTCCATCCCAGAGCTACACAAGCCAACAGCCCGCCCAGCAGACAGAAGCCACGATCGGACAGAGATGTGCCGAGCTGCGGGGAGGGGAGAACGGGTGGAAAACAGAGGTCTCCCGAGAGCTCCACAAGCCGATAGTCGTAACCCAGCTCCACTAACATTTATTATTTCAACCCATTTTCTAAAGTGCTGCATTGTGTTAAATGCACTGGGTTTTACCCTATTACATTTACATTTCATGGTTAAACAGTACATGTTAAAATCTAAGCTCAGCTCGGCAGTGACCTAAAATACATAAATATAATTTTACTTACCCAAAAAAATGAAGTGGAGACTCCTTGGACGCTCTGTTAGTGCAATTAATACCACAGCAAGTCATTTTGTCCAACAATTGCACAAAAAATATCCAAAACACAATACACAAATACAGAGACTCAAAATCCCGGAACAGTTTCCAAGCCAGACTGAGGCTCTACTGAGGCCTTTCCACGGAGCTAGCTCTGTGGTCACGTAGGTCTGTATGTGTGAGGTCTGTGGACAAAGATTTAACCAAAAGTTTACTTTAACCAAACACATGAGTGTCCACACAGGACAGAAACCTTTTGCTTGTGAATTCTTTGGAAAAAGATTTAGCCAAGAGTCAAATTTAAACAACCACAAGAGTCCACACGGATATAAACCTTTTTAGCCTGTGACCTCTGTGGACAAAGATTTAGCCCAAAATTTACTTTAAACAAACACATTAGAGTTCACACAGGTCACAAAGAACCACGAAACTACCAATCTGTCAATCTTTGAATGTTGTTTTTTGGCATTTTTGTTTCTATTATAATTTCATGAGACATTGCCTGATCAGCCCCTCTAAATCCAAGACCATGGTCTTGAGTTGGAAAGGGGGGGTATGTCGGCCCAAGCTGGCCCACTTAGCTAAGTGGCCCACCGGGACAGTGCCAGAATGCCAGATCGGCCAGTTTTCACCCCTGGTTGTACCGATCTGTCATGGTGAAGAGAGAGCTGAGCTGGAAGTCAAAGCTCTCAATTTACCGGTTGATCTACATTCCTACCCTCACCTGTGCTCACGAGCTTTGGGTAGTGACCGAAAGAATGAGATTGCGGATACAAGCAGCTGAAATTAGTTTTCTCTGCAGGGTGGCTGGGCTCTCCCTCAGAGATAGGGTGAGAAGCTTGGTCATCCGGGAGGGGCTCGGAGTAGTATATTATGTTTTTATAGAGCTTAGAGAATCACTCTCTCAGAAGAATATCTTACACAAGACAGCAGCACATGTTAGTTTCAGGGCACCCACTTAAAAAAAAAACCTGCCCATCTGGATGTTTACCAATTAACTTTCAATTGGCCATAAGCCCACAACGCTCCTGCCTTAATCTGGTTTAAATGTATGCATGTTACTCAGCTGAGTCACCATTGTGAACCCACATGATCAGTATCAGACTGTATAGTATTGGAAATGTTTTATGCGTACAAGGATAAAGTAACACACGTGGTATTGGGCTCATACCAATGCTGTACTGATACCAGCATCGGTATTGGTGATTACCTAATTATTTCACTTAGGCTAATCGTGGACTTTCCTACTAAGTGATGTTATAATTTTTAGCAATGATCTTTATGCTTTGTAATTTGTCTCTTTCTTTCAAGCTCTTTGATTTCAGTGACTTTTATTTTATTTCTTCCTGTCTGTGTTTGTTGTGACAGTGTTGTCTTGTTTTGAGGAGTAGTTCATTTCAGTTTTATTTTTGCTTTAACTAGTTCTTTCCAGCAGTTAGAGATGTGATTATTATTTATTTTTTGTTAACAATCTTTATGTTCCTTTGTTTTGTTTTTTATTCGCCTCCTTCATAGTTTTTCACATTCCACAGCAACGGGAACGTCCCACACTCAGCTTTCATCGCCTATCAAGATGAACTGGATGCTGTTAATGATGCATACAATTCCGTGACATTTCTCATTTTATATGGGTGGGAAAATCTAAATTTTGAGTTTATTTTAATAAAATTTAATTTAAAGGGTAAACTGTTATAGGTTCTGTTTAGAAGAACATTCTTTTTCAACTCACTGTTTCCTCCTTGTTCGAGGTTAGCTTACCAAAGTGTTTTCCACCTCCCAAGCTCTTTGTAGTTGTAATTGTGAAAACAGGTGCCTGAATATGTGACATAATTGTTAAACACCTGGAAGAGGGGTAAAGAGAGGGTGCTGCATGTCTGTTAGGACACGTATATAAAATAAATTAAAGCCAAACCTTTTTAGACTATTAAAGCATAAGCAAAAGAGTTGAAGCCTGGAATGAGTTTTCTGTTTGATTGTACATAGCCAAGAGAAGAAAAGTTTATTTCTATAGTGCTTCTTAAGATAAAACCCACAAAGCATGCTAAAAGAAGTAGCTTGTACAAACTGCAGGTGGCATTCAATGATGTGCTGAGGCTGCTGTTGAAGATACCTAGATGGAGCAGCGCCAGCCAAATGTTTATGTGAGCTGGTCGGCCTACTTGTGCTGCTATGCTTTGCAGTCTAACAGATGTATTGTAAAGTTCCCAACTAAATATTTATTTCACAAACTAAATATTTTGATCAGACTTATTCAGTTTGTAAAATAGTTAATTTGGAGCTAAATATTTATTTTACAAACAAAATATTTTTTCTCCAAATTAAATATTTATTTCCCAACATAAATATTAAGATGCCAACTAAATATTCGTCCATCTTCTGAACCCGCTTTTACCTTCTCGCTGCAAGGCAACAGCTCTAACCACTGCGCCACTGCACAGCCTAAATATTCGTTTTAAACATACTTATTGATTTAGCAAACTAATTGTTTAGCTTCAAAATAAATATATATCTGGGATTTGAATGCTTCTTTTGAGCTAAATATTTAGTTTGTAGACTAAATAGTTTTCTCCAAGTAAAATATTTAGTATATTAAATGTGTATTGAGGTCTGAACTAAATATTTAGTTTGTAAAATAAACATTTATCTCTAAATTAAATATTTAGTTGGGAACTGTAACATTTATAAATGCATGAATAACATGGTGAAAATATGACTTTGAAAAATAAACTCAGTTTTTTTTCTTATGATAGACTAAATAACCCCCCAAAACAGCTTTTAAATCATGACTGACTTTACAAATGGCAGCCATAGGGGTCTGCAACCTTTACAATCCAAACACAAACTATCATGTGATGCAACCCTCATATAATTATTAACACTGTGTTTAATTTTACATAGAAAAGTAATGTGTCATTTAGCCAAACACACGCACAAATAAAAAAGTTGGCTGCCCTGTACAAGTCACATTAGGTGATTACATTTTAATTCAGTTTTGGTCTTCAATGTGGCGTCTATTCATTGATCACTGGGTATGGGATGATGGACCTTGTATTCTAGAAACTGGATAACAGTACTTCCTGTCACCAGCTGCTGCCGTGGGCTCAGTCACGTTCCCAGCGGCAGTGTGTTTACCTCACCTCTCCACCGCTCCTCTTCCCTGCTTTAACCGAAACCTCAATCAAAATCACCCAGTTGATTAGCTCCTTCTACAGGATATTTATTTTAAAGGGGGCGTGTCCGTCTCTAATCTAATTTGATACGATTAACCAAATCAAAATTTATTAAGTGAATCCCTGCTGTACGTGCTTTGGGTTCAGGGAGTAGGCGGGGATCCGGCCACCCCGGGCGGCGCCGTTTTCTAAAAGAAGCACACACCATCCACTCCCTGTTGTAGAAGTGGGCGGGGCCAATCCTTGGAGGTGTTTCAGTTGGGGGGCTTGGTGATAAGCGAAGAAGGCTCGCACCCACCGCCAACTAGGAAGCTGCAGTTGGAGTGAAACACGGATACGTGACAACACGATTACCTGTAATCTTATCCAGCTAACGGGATTCTTATCGTTTACATCCAGTCTGTTTGTCGTGAGGTGAGGAGGTCAAAATGTCTTCGGTGGACTTGGAGAAGCTGAAGATGACGGGGGCTGGTCGGGCCATCGCGGTGCTGACCAGCGGTGGAGATGCACAAGGTGACCTTAAAACCAGCCCAACCAGTGCACTTTAATGTTATTTTGGCTGCGCGCACACAGCTTTGTTTATGTGTAAACATGGATTTGTTTACTGATCGATGACGCCGTTTTTAGAGGAATCCTCCCCCCTTCCTCAGTGACAGAATGTTTGATAATTTTCCATTTATGCTCGACTCGGGGGTCAAATGGCACTAACGGAAATGCAGAAATCACACTAGTAGTCTGCAGATCAGATTTAATGTTTATTCGGTTCTGAAGGCCTGACGAGGCCCACCACGGTCGCAGTGGTTCCGACTGGGTTGTAGTTTTACTACACAGGTGTCTGTTTTACTACGCAGCATGACGTCACAGCTAAATGTAGCTTATTTTTTTCTTGATAATAGCAAACACCGTTAGCAAATCATAGATTGACCATCAGCAATTAACGTGTCAATCTATTATAAAACAAGACTTTTTTTTCACTGATATCTGTTACAATAAAAAAAAATACCCTACTCTCATTTTAAGATCGTATCTGATTTGCAGGAATCATCTCACTTGATGACAAGCTGTTGTTTTGAGATCAGGATCCTTATGGTTTCCCTTTTTTAAGCATCCAAACACAAACAGAATCCTGTCCAGCATCCACTGAAAGAACAGATTATTTATAGTAGCTGTCATGGCATTAAAGATGCAAACAGTCCTGCAAAATGCAGTTGTGGTTGATAGGCACACAAACATCATGAAACATAATTAACATGTTTTTAAATTTGAGACACCATTGGTCATTTTTGTTGTAAATGCTGATCGCCTCAGAGTTATTGATTTTATTTTTAATTCATTGCACCACAGCAGGAGTAGATGTACAAACTCGAGTGACATCATTAGAATGTTTCACCTTTTTTGTAATTTGTAATCTGTAATTTGAATTGCTTTTATTTTCTGATTTATTCACTTTATTTAACTTTGTACTGTACAGTGTTCAGCGCCTTGGGCTTCCTGACAGGGTTGCGGAAGGCGCTTTATAAATAAAGCTTTGATTTGATTGAGTGGAGGAGTTTAAGTATGAGTTTAACTCTGATGAAAATCAAGACCTCTCTTGATTTTGTTGAAGCAGATCAATCTGGATGAGTCTACAAAAATAATCAGTCAACTCAACAGTTGCATACAGCAGTGAAAGGCTTAGATCTGGTATCTTCTCCACCCCGCCCTTGTTCTTACTGTGATTGACGTGTCACATGTCCAAGCAAATCCTTTCAGGGTCTGTTGTTGGAGCATTTACATGATGAATGGTATCGTTGCTCAATAACTGATTAAGAAATTCCTTACATTGTTTTATTTCCTCCCAAGGAGCCATGATGCAACGGTCTGTGTGCAAATCCCCCCCCAAGGTGTGAAAAAGATTGTAACATTTTTTGTGATGTTGATTTTTTACTCAGGAATGAACGCTGCCGTCCGAGCCGTGGCCAGGATGGGCATTTACGTCGGGGCCAAGGTTTATCTTATCCACGAGGTAAACGGGCATTTGTGAGCCAAATGGTTTGTTTTTCCATTATTGCCCAGGTGGAATGTGTGATAGTATTTATGTTACATTTCAGGGATACCAAGGTTTGGTTGATGGCGGAGACAACATCAAGATAGCTCACTGGCATAGCGTGACTAACATTATCCAACTGGTAAGTAAAATCTATTTAGAAGACTCAAACGAGGAGCTACTGTTGCACAATTGCGGTCGCCTCTGCTGCAGGGCGGCACTGTGATAGGTAGCGCCCGCTGCCAGTCCTTCACAACCCGCGAGGGGAGGATTTCCGCAGCATTCAACCTGGTGAAGAAAGGCATCACCAACCTGTGCGTTTGCGGTGGTGACGGTAGTCTCACTGGGGCCAACACCTTCCGCAGCGAGTGGAGCAACTTGCTGGATGAGCTTGTGCAAAAAGGCGAGCTGATGTTGTAGAGTGAAATAAAACTGGATGATGAATCGATCTGATGCTGGTGTTGTAAACTTAAATGTGGCATTTGTGTTTCAACAGGAAGGATCACCGACACGCTAGCTAAGGAGCACAGCCACCTGAACATCGTCGGGCTCGTGGGCTCCATAGACAATGACTTCTGCGGTACTGACATGACCATCGGCGCCGATTCTGCCCTGCATCGCATCATGGAGATCGTCGACGCCATCATGACAACCGCAAATAGGTGAGACGCTGCAGATGCTGAATAGCGTAATGTAATCAGATAAAATCTAGGAGTTTAAATTGTGTACAGAAGAGGATTAGGGTCATTGAAAAGAAAAGAAAGATGATTCTGACTTATTCTCAGAATTCTAGATTGTTTATTAGATCAAATTCAGAATTCTGAGAAATAAGTCAGAATTTGTTTTCTTTCAGTGCCCCTAATCCTCTTCCGTATGTATGTTTCCAGTTAATCAAACTATCATTTTGTTACCTTTACTTGGTTATTTCCTAAATTTGATCACCTGCTTCAATTTTCTGTCATCAGTCTGATTTGAGCTGTGAAACTCGCAGGTGGACAAAAATATATATTTTCCATCAAATACTGGATTTTGCTTCAAGGTAACCTTTTTTTTTGTAACCTACAGCCACCAGCGCACTTTTGTTCTTGAAGTCATGGGCCGTCACTGTGGGTAAGTAACACTATCATTTATTCTTTCACTGGTGATGCATAAAATCTAAAGACACTACATTATTTACCTCAGGTATCTGGCTTTGGTGTCGGCGCTGGCATCTGGAGCAGACTGGCTCTTCATACCAGAATCTCCTCCACTCGATGGATGGGAGGATCACATGTGTGCACGTCTTGAAAAAGTAAATATTCCGATTGTGTTTCAGCCTTGAATTCTTACTCCGAAAGGAAAAAAATATTTTTTACGAAAAACTGTTTCCTTCCAGAGCCGCAACAAGGGGTCAAGACTTAACATAATTATTGTCGCAGAGGGAGCCATTGACTCCCATGGGAAGCCCATCTCCTCAGCTTACATTAGAGATGTGAGTTGTCCCTAAATTGTTATTCTGCAACTGACTTAAAGAGTAAATTGCTGCTGTAATTTATTCAAGTGTTCAAAGTCGTTATTCACTAATATCCTTCCGTGTGTTTGAAGCTGGTGGTGAAGCGGCTGGGCTACGACACCAGGGTGACCGTACTCGGCCACGTTCAGAGAGGAGGGACTCCATCAGCCTTTGACAGAATACTGGTGAGCTGGATGTGCTTCAGTGATATTTGTACGACCCTGGAGTGACCAGTCCTTCCAGTTTAACAGAGATCTCCTCCTGGACTACCCTGTCAAACTTCTCCACCCTGAATGCCTACATGGTTCAAGTCCCCCAGAGTTGGGGTTCACCTTAAATTTCCCTCATTTCATTTCTTTGTTTGGATTTTATATTTAGGGAAGATGAGATAAAACTACATTTTGAAAAAAAAAACACAATTCAAAGGTCCAACCCCCCCCCCCCCCCCCACACTTATTTTTTTTTAATTCTCCCCTAATCCATGTCTCTAGGACACAACAGAAAGCCAGACGCAACTAGCCTAGTGAACTAGGCCAAATTCTTGCTTTGCAAATAATATATTTTATTTAGTCTGGCTTGCCAGGCTAAGACGCAACAGATGCCGTCAACCAACCATAAAAGCCTTATTTTACCTTTTTGTGCTATAATTCCTAACGTAACACATCTACCTAACACCCGCGGAGCCCCCAGGCTGCTGACGGACTTCAAGGTAAAGAAAAACTTTTCTTTTCTGTGTTTAAAAAGAACTAATAAATGCAAGTTGAAAAGATACACCGCTACAGGAGAAGTATGCTAGCCAACTTAGCTAGCCCAGCTCGTTTTGCTTCCTGTTCAGCTGTTTGAAACCAAAAATGTGTGATTCCTGCACAAAGAGGGGAAGGGACAGTCAGAGGGCAGTCTGATGGATGGATCAGGAGGAGATAAAATGATTCCCTTTTGAGCAAACTTTTATTGGTTGCCATTTATATGTAAGGAACATTTCAAGCAGTGTGGCAAAAAATGCTCCAGAAAAAGCCCTCGTGGTGGTGGCTGAGAGACAAATGTTTGACATCAACAACTATCAAAGTGCCTCTGACTGCTTACTAAGATCTTAGAATGGTGGTGGTGTGTGTGTCAGCACTTTTCATGTGTTTGGGAACTCGTGTTTTCAGAGCAGCAAATTGGGCGTGGAAGCAGTTGTCGCCCTACTGGAGGCGACCCCCGAAACCCCGGCCTGTGTCATCGGTCTGTCAGGCAACCAAGCCGTCCGCCTGCCACTTATGGAGTGTGTGGAAATGGTTAGTCTTGCACCTCCCCCCACCTGTTTTTGATTGTAATGGACACGGATAACACGTGATGTGGTGCAGAATTGGTCATTGATTTTTCTGTATTTGCACCATCCTTTTGCAGACTAAGCTTGTGCAGAAGGCCATGACTGAGAAGAGGTTTGATGAAGCTGTGAAACTCCGTGGAGGGTAAGAGAAAAGGCAGATTTGGTCATTTCGCTTCAAACACATCTAGCTTACATGTGTCCCATTTCTGCAGGAGTTTTGAGAACAACTGGAACATCTACAAGCTTCTTGCCTTCCCAAAGCCAGTGCTGACTCCGGTTAGTCTGTTGCACATCTGCACAAGAATATATTTTAAGCTTTAAAATGTGGAAGACAGTCACAGGTTTTAATGTGTTCCTGATTTTTGGTCTCAGACCAATTTCTCTGTGGCTATTCTGAATGTGGGGGCTCCGGCTGGAGGGATGAATGCAGCTGTGAGGTCAGCTGTTAGGGTTGCACTTGCCCACGGACACAAGGTCTACGGGGTCCACGATGGCTTTGAAGGTCTTGCCAATGGAGAGGTGAGTTTTCAATCATGCAGAAAGGGCTTTTTACACATTAGTCTGGTGGAAAACAGGAAAATAGTCACATTTTCTTTTTGCAGATATTTGAAATGAAGTGGCACAATGTGGCTGGATGGACAGGCCAAGGAGGCTCACTGTTGGGAACAAAGCGGTGAGGGACAAGAAGATTCCATTACTCGTCTTTATTACTTAGGACCAGTTTTAATGCTGCAGAAGCTACAATTAAAACGTTTGAATAATTTGTGCCCTTAAATTACATTTGCATTTCGCTTCTCTCCAGAACCCTTCCTGCAAAAAATATGGAGAAGGTCGCACAGAACATTGCTAACTTGAACATCTCAGCTCTGCTGATCATCGGAGGATTTGAGGTAGGTTGCAAGACGTTTTTAAAAGTAATTTTTGTGATTCTTTACACCATCACTATTTAGATTCATTCTGTTTGCCACTTTCAAAGGGTTACGAAGGTGTGCTGCAGCTGTATGAAGCCCGGGGTCACTACGATGAGCTCTGCATCCCCATGTGTGTCATCCCAGCCACCATCAGCAACAACGTCCCTGGAACTGACTTCAGTCTGGGAGCGGACACTGCTGTCAACGCTGCCATGGAGGTAACTTCAAGCACACTGATATCTTTAACGGTCAAAAGAGATGGAACAAGAAAGCTTCACATCCAACTCAAATGAAGCATTTGAGCTTGTTGAATGATGTGAAATTGCAGGGATGTGACAAAATCAAGCAGTCTGCCTCTGGGACCAAGAGACGAGTGTTTGTGGTGGAGACGATGGGGGGGTTTTGTGGCTATCTGGCAACGTCCACCGGAATAGCCGTGGGAGCCGACGCTGCTTACATCTTCGAAGAATCGTTCAGCATCCATGACCTCAAGGTGAGACCAGAAGGAAAGAAAAACAAATAAAATCTCTTGTATGTAATTCTGGTTGTTCATAATGTCCTACTTCTAATGCTGACAGACCAACGTGGAACATTTAGCAGAAAAGATGAAGAAGGACATCCAGCGAGGCCTGGTGCTGAGGTATGTAGTAACCAAAAGAGCAGCTGTAAGAAGGTTCTGGGTATACTTTATTAAGCGGTGGTGGTTAGAGAGATGGATTTTTGGGGCTTTTTAATAAAAAGGGCATGGTGAACTAACGTGTAGTCCAGGAAGTAAAGGTGCATTTTACAGAATGTTTTTCAGTGCTTCTGGCTTTTCAGTAGGGCTGCACAATATATTGAAAAATTATCGTCAACGCGATAACAGGACGTGCGATAGGCCCATCGCAAAGCACGTCAAAAACGGCGATAAATGTTTGGTTCAAACGTTTCCATCCGTGTCATACATCAGCTTTTTGTAAACCAGCTCTGTTTTTTACGCGGAAGTATTATTTGACCAATCAAATGTAGTCCTTCTGATATGCGGCCAATCAGATGGGTCCGTTCACGTAATACGCCCGCCCCCTACGTAGACCCTTACCCCAAAATTCCACTATCTCCGCTCCGCCCCCGCTTTCCGCTGCCGCTCGCTTCCCTTGTTCGTCATGCTGGCTCAGAGCAGCCTTGGGGAGAAATTATGACCCGTCTCTAAATAAAGTAAAATTTTCTAGTGCAGATTGGAGACAACCCATAGAAGCACTGATTTGATCTCATTTTAGAGAAAAATAGCACAGGTCAGATGCACCTAATAAATAAAATTACTAACAAACTCAGGAATCTTTGTTTGCTTCACTGTTCTGGTGCTGAGAATATCACTAATGCGCATCATAGAGATCCACAGATGAATGCACCACTTATTTATTATTTGGAGAATACATTTACTGCAGCTGGCAGAGGCAGAGATTTTTTCTATTGATACACGGAATTTGCAGAATCATTTTAAATGTAAATAGGGGAAGACTGCAGGAGGGAGCAGTAAAATACAGGGGGTCCCCAGCAAAAACAAGAAACTACGAGTCTGATGAAACCCCTTCGGTGGGGGCAGCTCCAACGACCCAGTGGCTGTGCTGGGTAAGATATCGAGCCCAGTCCGGAACCGGCTCGGCCGTGAACGAGCCGAGGCGACGTCGTGCTCTGCTTAAGAAGATGCGTTATTTTCCCGCTCCAGAAGAAGCGTCCAACGTGTTTTTATGCTTTCTCCGAGACATGTCACGTTGCTAAGTTGTTAGCGCCGTGCGCTAACACGTCGATAGTGCAGCGTAGCCTGCTGGAGGTTTTAAGGGTTCAGATGAAACACCCGACCTCTCAGGCTGCTCACGCATCGATCTTAAAGAGCAAGTCACCCCTAACAAGAAGCGTACTTCACTCCCACTTCATGTTTGAAAAATGCAACAAATGCTGTTGCCTAGCAGACTGAGAGGGTGGAGCCACTAACAAATACACACACACTCATGAAATTGTGACATCATAATGTACCAGTTTACATCATAAAATACCTCTTAGCCAATAGCGGTGGCAGATTTAAATTCAAATGCAGTGCAGAGTTTTTACCTGACAACGGCACAACACTGACCGTTTCAGGCAGAAAATTTAAATTTTAACTAAAATGCACTAAAGTGCAAAACTATTGACTACTTGTGTCTGCAGCACGATTAGACACTCATTTATATAGTTTATCAGAAAAAAATAGTTGATTTGGGGGTGACTTGCTCTTTAAGTTGTCGCTGTTGCGCTCACGCCGTAATACAGTATTAGATGCGGTTAAAGTCAGAGATGAAATAATAAATAAATTTTACATGAATAAGTGATGCTTAGCCTGGTGGGGGGAGGAAAACCTAGCCTAATAAGCACTGGAGGAAACCCTGTCAAGATCGTCAACACTCGTTTATCTTAATGCTGCTGAAAGATGTAAACCAAAATGCATTATATCCACTGCTACCTTTCTAATTTAAACTCAGTAACTTATGCTGTAACTGCACCTTGCTCTGCTTGCTCCTTTCTTCTTGCTGCCCGCCGGCTGTGATCACAAGCGACAACATAGTAGTTCCCGCTGCTTCTTCGGGAAACAGCGTAAAATAAATAAATAAATAAATAAACTTGGGATCTTGTAGGCGTGGCGGTAAGATGTCAGCAGTGGCGGGCCGCCACGGCTAGAGAGGGTGCTCGCTGCAGAACCACAAAGGCGGAGCTGCACCAGAGTCAGCCCCGCCCATTCACGCAAACAGCCTAGCCCACTGACTTCTTCTGTTTTTTATTTTATCGCAAACTAACCTCACCCACATGAATTACGGCTGTTACTAGTTTACAACTGTTAATGCTATGTTCTATGCTCCAATTAAGCAAGATAAATATAACTTGCTACATGACAAAGCCTGAATATATCCCGAATTGAAAAGGTTTCTTTTAGCGAATATCTGTCCATAGCTGCTCCAACAAAATTGGGGTAAAAGAGCATTTACGGACAAATTTTAGTGTGTTCTGGTAGTCCAGTGGCAAGAGCGTCAATTTTAAGTTTTGCTTTCCCCTCAGCTGATGCTGGTTCGACTCTCGGTGGGGTCAGCAGCTATCTATTTTGCCAGCTGAAACATTTAATTTGTTTATATTTTAGTTGTAATGTTTATTTTCTGCAAAATATGTCTCTAAAAGTTCTTTGAATTTGGTCGTTCCTAAACAGCATTTTAGTTGAAACTCTGCTCACAAATGGACTCACACTGGCTAAATAAACGAATAAATAAAAACAAACAAACACATTAGTCATTATATTTTAAACGGTATACCAATAAATGGTTAAAAACATAGTACTGGCAATTATAGCTAGAAAAGAAGAAAAAAGTTTGCGCCACTACCGGGAGGCGAACCTGCACAAAACTACATGTAAATCTGACTCCATAACCACTTCACCACCACGGCTGATAATAAACAAGTGGCGTTACATTTAATTGTCCCATCCACTGTGTCTTTGTAGATGGGGATGTATGATTTTTCTGGCGGTGTCTCAGTAGAAGTCATTTTAGAAATAATTTGTCAGAAAAATCACAGAATATCCAGATTTGAGAACCAAGTCCAGACCCGCTTTGGAGAAGGAGACCAAATTGAAGCTGAGATGGGAGGAAAATGCGCGAATGAGGCCAAAAATGGCTTTGGGGTATTTCTTATGAGGAAATGACAATATAACATGGTAAAAAGTTCCAAAAGTTAGATTTTTAATTAGATTAAACCTTTACAAAAACTGTTCAGTTAACCTCTCAACTCCGTCCTTAATCTTGCATTTTGGATGATATTAGCTATAACACCCTCTTTGGTTCCAGAATGCTATCAAGTCTGACAGCTGGAAGGAATTGGGCTGACTCTGGAATGGGCGGGGCTGAGTCTGGTGCAGCCCCACCTTCTGGTGTAGCTCCGCCTTTGTGGTTCTGCAGCGAGCACCACTTGCACGGCTACGCCTATGTAAGGGAAACCCTGGGGTTAAAAACAAACGTTTTCACATATTTTCCATGTAGTTTTTGCCAGTTCCTCTTCTGAAAGGTAGGCAATTGTTTTTCTCTTTCCCTCAAAAAATCTTAATTTTCTCCTAGTTTGGTCCAGCACAGTTCACTTCCCAGTTACAGCAACAGCCTTCTATCATAACCACATAAGTGGAGAAAATGCTCAGTAGCAATGAGAGAATTTGCTGTTGCATTTAAGTGAGTTAATTATTATTTAACATTTTATGTAATTTTCTGATTTTATTTATTCAAAAACCCTGGTAAGGGATGTTTTTCTGTATTTGGAGCATCAGAAAAAGTTTTATGGTGGAGGTGATGTTTTAAAGTCACTGAGAAACTGCATGCATGCAGTTTGTTGTTTTGCTGCTAATACAGTAGCAGGTGCAGCTGCATGGTTTTGCAAAAAAATGTTATGTTGTAATGGAATTCATGCATTAGTTTTTGTTTGAACCCAGAGCAGACGTCACACGCCAGATGACATCAACTCTGCATACTTTAGTATTTGTTCATTTATCGTGAGTAATATCCATATTGCAATATTAAGCACTGTTATCGAATATCGCAGGTTTTCCTAATATCGTGCAGCCCTACTTTTCAGCACATTTCTGCATGGACTGGTTCAGAGTGGAAACTGCAGAGGGTTTAAAAACCTCAGCATGCCTTTCAGTCAGCAGAGGTGTGATCACTCAACTCCTCCCACAGAGCAAAATGTAAAGTATCAGCTGATTTTAGCCTCATCTCTCCTAGATCACTACACTGTTGTAAAGCATGTTAGAAAAATGACTCATGTAATTTAGGACTTTGCAGGGATGTTGCTAGTTGCTGAAGGCCGTGTGCAGGATTTTCTTCAACATGTTGCTTGTTAAAGTCTGTTACAGGTCCACTCTGGAAGCAACGGTTTCTAAAAGCAGCTTCAATCAGTCAGATTGCGTCCTCCTAAAATTAGGATTATCAGGAGGTGTTAGTGGGGCTGGCACAAAAACAATACTGATTTATCAGGGTCAGTGTTACATGTTAGCATAAGCTAAACGCTGATGAACCATATTAGTTTGCAGGTATTTAAAACATCGTTTATCTGAGGTTAGCAAAAGTGAGAGAATTTAGTCAAAGACGACGACTGAACAAAATTTAGGATTTTATTAGCCTAGTGAACTAGACCAAATTCTTGCTTTGCAAAGAATGGTCTAGGCATGCTCCATTGGAACCTCAGCAGCTCCTACCAGGACTCTGGCTAGCCAATCACAGCTCTCTGGAGGGGTTTCAAACACATAAAGAGCTGTGATTGGTCCATAATGGTGGGCCAATCATAGTGCTCTATCTGCTTAGTGAACAAATCGCAGAGCTTTATCCGCTTTGTAGGCCAATCAGGGCACTCTATATGCCTGGTGGGTGGGATGATGCAACAGAGTGAAACAAGAGTAAGTCACATTCATTGTCCAGTGGAATGCGGAGATCATTTGAAAGACAACGGTAGAACCCGCCCCACAACCGAGAGCCGTCAATGGAGCATGGCCAGACTAGGATTTTATAACATTTTGAGTCTTTTGGTAGTGGGAGCATTACTTCATATATCAGTGGGTCTTTTATTAACTTTGTTGTGTCTCTTAACAGGAATGAATTCTGCCATGAGAACTACAACACAGACTTCATTCACAGGCTGTATTCTGAAGAAGGAAAAGGTGTTTTTGACTGCAGAGTCAACGTGTTGGGACATCTCCAGCAGGTAGCTACTAAAACGACAAAAATGACAAATCAAGTTCATCTGAATGTATTTATGCTGCATGTATTCGTGTTTGCTCTGTAGGGAGGGGCCCCTACTCCCTTTGATAGAAACTTTGGTACCAAGTTGGGTGTGAAGGCCACACAGTGGATTTCAGAGATGCTGACGGAAAACTACAGACAAGGTTGGGTTATTTCAGACTCCTAAAAGTAAGAAAATTAAACACCAGCTGACGACATCTTTTTTTGTTCTTCCCTCAGGTCGCGTGTTTGCCAACTCCCCAGAATCGGCGTGTGTGCTCGGTCTCAACAGGAAGGTGGTCTCGTTCATTCCCGTCACCGACCTGAAGTCCATCACAGACTTTGTGTAAGAAGATAAAAACGCCAACACGTGTGTATTTGTTCCTCACACACAGGATGATCTCCTCTGATCAGTCTTCTTATTTTCAGGCACCGGATGCCCACTGTTCAGTGGTGGTTCAACCTGCGGCCGATGCTGAAAATGTTGGCCAGGTACCAAACCAATTTCTGTGAATACGTCCCGGGAGAGATCGCACATGTGACTCGACGCTCACTCAGTATTGATGCGGGGTACTAACAGCCCTGTACGCCGTCTAACCCGTATATCTCCATCCTTTCTCTTCAACAGTGTAGTGCGTCAGTTCCCTCCCTCCAAACGTCCTGAGTCCTGTGCATCAATGTAAAATTGCTCTGTTTGTGTCTGTGCAGACAGATTTACACCAAGCTTTGGGAGATTTCCTGTGCTCAGATTGAAGCTTTCCTCCTGCACCAGTTTGATTAACTGTCACTTTGTACTCTAAAATTTGTCATGCTTTGATTTTGTCCAAGATGTTTTCTAAGAACAAATCCATTTTTACTGCCTATCATGTTTTTGCCAAGACTAAAGGCACTGATCTTGAGTAAAAATGGGATTACACTCTCATTATAAAATACTTCAACTCAGGCTCAAGTGTCTTAATAACCACAGATTGATCAAAATACTAACCAGTCAAGTTTTCATTTATTGATGTCAGTTTTTATTACAGAGAATGCTTTTACATTCCGAGGTGCTCGTGAGGCTTTCTCTGCTCAAACTGCTGCTACAGACGACCAGGTGTGCTACGGACCCAAGGTTTATATGTGATTCCCTAACTATAATGCATGGAAATCTGAATGTAAATGGTGTGCTGTATTTCTAACTTAAAAATTCCTGTTGAAGAAAAGGAAACATGCTGAGCCATAAAGAAAACCATCAGGAGCCTTTAACAGGTTTCGAACACATTCCTACAGAGAAACACAACTTACTCAAACCTCTACGTTCATAAACTCAGTATTTTATCGTACTAACGTGACTGTGTGACTCAAGAAAGATGTTCATTTCTTTTCTGTAATGTATTAGACTGAACCAATGCCTCTGCCACTTTGACAGCTGAACAAGTCAGGGATTTATCAACAATGTGTTACACTGTAAAAAGCTGTAAACTTCAAAACTGCTTTACTTTAATAAGAGACATCTACAAAGATCTATAAACTGTATTAAGACTCTAACTTCAGTAAATGTTATCAAACTATAACAAACGCTGTTGTGTGATTTTCTCAATAAAATAGGAGCATTTACCTATAAGAATGTAAATAACACGTATGGGGAACCGATTGGTAATAGTTTGGTGTTTTTAAAAGTTGAATGAAAATGGAAACTCATCCTTGTTTTCTTTGCCGGCTGGCTGAGGACTCTTGGCAGCAAACGCAAACTGGAAATCCTCGCTTTTGTCTGGTTGGTCGAACAGGAATTCAGGGTCTGAAATAAACGTCATACATAAAATTGCATTATGTAAGAATATAGTGAGAAAATCCCAAAAGAGTCTAAGGTTTCAGTCATTTTGGAAAGAAGGTTATACTGAAACATATTTCATATCCAGCTGGCTGTGGGGGTTGTCAGTTTCCTCCTTTTAAAACGAAGGAGGGAGGGACGTAACGACTGTTTACCATCAGCGAGTGGGGTTGCCGCATCTCGCTGGCAAAAAGCTCCAGAGTTGTTTAAATTGGTTGCAGTAACCAAATTTTATCGCAGGATGTCATTTTTTACTTCATTTCTACATCATGCACCTTCAAATAAACAAAAGCTTAAATTCTATTTGATACTTACAGCTTGAAGGTTTTGCTTCTGAAGCTTTCTGTAAATAATAAATCATGTTTAGTTGTTTTTTTGTTTTTGTTTGCAAAACCGTAAACCTTAAAGTGAAACTGCATTACCTTCTCACTGAAAAGGGAGCCAGTGAAAGCAAAAGATGAGTCCTATAATGACAAGTGGTTAATTAATACATATGAATGACTTCAAAGTGATTCCTTATTTAGCTAACTTTCCTACCTCTTCCTGGGACGAGCCCACATCAAATCCAAATCCAGGAAAGCCCGGGGTGCTTGCGTTGGAAGTGGAGGCGAACAGGAAATGTGGAGATTTTGCTTCGGAGGTGTCTCGATGTGGGGAGCCGGTGGGGCTGGGGCTAAAGTTAACACAAACAATTCTGAGAATAGGTTATCAAAGTGATTAAACACATCTAAAATACAGGGAAAAAAATCATACTTGAATGTAAATGTTGGGGTTGAAGCCAATGATGCTGTTCTTCCTGTGAGAGGCTCAGGGTTATCTTGTTGATGTGATGACTGGGGGAAAACGAAAACCTCCTGGTGGTCCTCTTCAGTTGGTGCTTGCTCTTCTTCCGAAGGAGCTCTAGTCTCCATCTCTTCCTCTAGAACATCCTCTACATCCAACACAGCCATCTTATTTTCCTGACAACAAAACAGCATAAAACAGCTGCTAACAGAATTACCGTAAACTTCTGTTTCAACAGCAACTTCCACAATCTTATACGACTAATTCCAGTTGCATAGAGGGGTGTAAAAATCATCAGTGAGTTTGCGGCCGCTGCACAGAGGGAGGGCTGAAGCAGGGGAACAGTAAAGATGCGGAAACTACCGTTGTTAAAAGAGAAGTGTTTAGCTTAGAAAATGTGGGCGCAATTTTAATTGTCAAAAAAGTTCAGCGAAGCAACCCCCCCGCGCGTCGGAAAAAACCGCTTGGTCACCCATCGTCAGTTTTAGCCGCTTCAGGTGTATGACGTCATCAAAGTCCAAGTCGACTAGATTTTCATTACTTGACTGTCGACTTTTAAAAAAATTAAGTCGTGCAGCCCCTACTCTGTATCTGATTAAAGTTTTGATGAACTAATGAGACGATAGCTGAGCGTAGCCTAAAGAGATAGGGCAAAGTCTGAGCATAAATAGAAAATAAGGAATTACCAAAACCTGGTTTTCTTTGGAAGTTTCCCGATTCTGTGCTTCAGAGTCAATTTCATCTGCTTGACTTTTCTCTGGAAAAACAAACAAAACTAAAAATCAGTTAATGCAAAAATGATACTATCCCATAAATATTGTCTACATACCCTCCATCTGCTGATAGGACCACAGCTCTTTGTTTGGATCCTCAGGGGAGTTAAGACAGGTGGGGAAATCCTGCACCTTGTTTTGTTCACGATCCTCCTCAAAATTGGCTACTGCATAGGTTTCTCGCTCCTTCAACAAGACAAAGTTAACTTGCAAATCTCTATGAGAGTTAAAATAACAAACGTGTTTATCTCAGTACAGCTGTTTGATCGAGATGCTGGGATGAGATGTCATTAATGGCAGAAGTCTCGTTCTCCTCAGTCTGATGCTCTGATTGCTCTTCATATGCCGTGGGCTGCTGGCCCAAACCACTACACAGAAATGTTCACACAATCAGTGGAAAAAAAGGTGATTTGCTGGAAAACTAGGATGGATCTTTTATAAATACGATTCACCTGTCTGACAGCTTCTCAGAGGAAGATAATTTGGCTGCTGGATCTGTTTTAACACAGAAACTAACTGTAAATATTTCATCTTTACCAGAACAGAGACCAATTAAATAAAGAGAGCTTATTACCACGGAGATGCTCCATCTCCTTTTGTTTGGCCATTATTTGATCATTGCAGGCCTTGATTCGACTCCTAATTTCATCACTTTCACCCTGCAGCTTGAGCAGCTTTTGAGCAAGAGGATTTTTAAAATATCTTTCTTTGTATGACTCAAGTGTCTTTCTGCTGCTTGAAATCTTCTCTTCATAGACTTCCCTTATTAATTTAAAAATAAAAAAGACATTTTGGGTTTGGCAAATTAACATGCGTAATTTTGACCATAAAAAGTTCTTGAAGAAGCTCACAAGTCGCTGTTGTAGCTGGCTTTTCTGCTTTCCAGGTCTGCTTTCGTCATCTGTTCATACTGAAAAAGAAGGCTGCTGGTTGCCTTCATGCTAGAGGTTTATGGAGAATAAAATAAATATGCACCATGTTATGAAAACATAATTTAATACTGACTTAAAAAAGCATTTTACCCATTTGCATTTTCTTTGTTCTTCAAGATTCTGCTGTGCTTCACGTTTATTTCCTCTTCAAGTTTCTTGACATGTCCTTGGAGGGTTTCAATGTGAGACTTTGTCTCATCAATTTCAAGGCTGTGCTCTGTCAGTAAAAATAGCATTAGAGCACCACATAGTACAATATATTATATAAAGATAAAACATGCTTAAAATCTGAAAACACCAGGTATAACTATGGTGTTTGCAGGCACTAAGCATGTTCTAATGACATGATGTCCCTGATTGATCAACTGTTTAGCAAAAACAAAAGTAATGAACATCTGAGTAAAAAGAAAGTCAATATCATTGTTTCTCTTTTTTTTACATTAACTTTGCATATTTTTCTAAACCAGATGTGAAAAAAGATAAAAGAAAAATGTGAGATGTAAAAAAAGTTTTAAATAACCCCAATAACAGTTTAACCACGAAAAAGACAACGCAAAGAAGCATAAAATGAAGAGATAATGGACAAAAAAAATTTATGTAAATGTCACTTGCTAGCATAGCATTGACCACATACCTCCAATTTGTTGCGTAATTTCATTCTTCTTTTGAGAAAGCTCCCGGTTATTAAGACCTAAAAAACACAAGTATTAATTAACCTACTAATATAATTTTACTAAATGTATGTCCTAAAGAGTTTTTTAGGAACTTGTGGCTAACATAGGTTGTTAACTAGTTAGCTTGTTTTTGATAGGTAGTGCCACTAAAACTGATAAACAATAGCAATAAAATATTATTTTATCATTCTATAATAAAAAACAAATATTTTGAAACGAATTAAACCTACCTAATTGAAATAGAAGGCCGTTGAGTTCAGTTAAGAAAACTTCGTCACTCATTTTTTTCACAGCAGGATGAGCCGATGCTAGCTAGTAACGGTTGAAGTAAAAAAGTTGTTTCGAAATACTTTTATTAAATTGACGCACGTGCTAATATGACACAATCTAGTTTTATTTATGAAGTGTTCATTAAAGCTAAAGTTTACTAATAAAAAAGAAATCGCTAAAACACAATAGTGTTCTATCAATGTCTGTGACCATAGATTTTATGCTAACTACAGTTTGACCGTATTGCAGCCGTGTTAGCTGTAATATTAACGTCCAATTTCTGTAAAAAAAATTATAAATAAGGTAAAAAAAATATTGTCAAAGAAAGGCGCTTCACAAAAACAAATAATTTAAATATAAAAATAATTCTAAAATGATTAAAAATAGTTTAAATGTGACAAAATAGTGATAGTTTATATGTTATTATTATTATTATTATTATTATTAATGCTGTATTAAACAGCTAGGATTCTCTTCTAAATTGCTAAAAAGGACAAAAATGTAGTACCCGCATTTAGACACTGGAGGGAAGCAACTCCCTATCTTTTCTTTTCTAAATGCTTTTGGAAACTAGTGTTGTTATATTTTTTTCTAGCAAAGTTTTCTGTCTAAAAGGGATTTATATGTATTATTTAGATAAACTGAATAGAAAACTGATCAATCATCGGATTTTCTTCGGCCTCTGCTGGACAGAAATACAGGCAGCGTTGACCAACTCAACGCACTTCCTGCATTTACCATCAAAATAAAACATACCACTTAAAACTATTGCATGTCTTTAATTTATGTTTACAGCATAGTCTAAATAATGTCAAAAGCAAAATGTCTCCACATATACAAAATACTTAACTACTAAAACTCAACAAATCAATTTTAATGATCTGCGTTCAACAATTTGCGTGGAGGCGGGATTAGTGGTATTCTAGAAACCATTTTGCGTAGCGCATCTGTATGGCCAAAAAGCACTACGCTCAGATGTGTTGTTCCTGCGAAATGACTGATAGATCCGGCGGTTTATTCTCACTCGGCTCAGGGTTTCTATTTAGCGATCTTCTATTAAAAAAAAAAGGTAAGATTGCATTTAATCGGGAGAAAAAAGAAGCAGCGTTGCACATTCGCCGGTTTGCAGACAAAAGAAGAGCGGACATGGGTGGGATTTAAATGGGAGGGGATCAGATGTATAAAGGGTTGCTTTGTCGATCCTTTCCAAAGGAAAGTATGCATTTAATGAAATACACTAGGCCATCTATGATCGGGTAGTTTTTATCTATTCTGCAAATTTATGTTCAAACCTGAGCTCGCAGCTTTTCGACAAAATAAATAAATAAAATAAAAATCGACCTTTATCTGACCAAACCAAGCTTGGTTTGCTACATTCATTTTCCTCCCTGTTCATCCAGATGGGAAAAGATCATATTTAAAGATGCAATCAGTCAACATCAGCACATTCAGGGGAAAAAAACTCAAATCTGGGCCAGGATGACTATTCAGGATTATACTACAGCTCCTCATAACTGTGCTCTCTTTCTCTCTGTTTATATTTGTGTGTTTATTCATCAAAGCAAATCAGAGAAAATCACCTGCCTCTTTGCAAGAAACCATGGCACAGGTAGATGAGGCTCAGACTGAAGGGGAGGGCAGCCCCCAGATGGCCTCCTTAAGATCAGACGTATCTGGGAACCATGCAGGCGATGGGGAACCAGAACCCTCAATGAGAAGGAAGAGGAGGAAGAAGAAAGAACCACGTCCGGAGTCCATCATCGTGTTTCGTTCTGAGATGGAGAGAGCGCCTGGGGAGGACCAGAGTGGTGAGGAGGGAGGAGAGAGGAGCACTGAGGAGGGAGCAAAGTTCCTCTGCACACCCACAGGAGAAGGTAAGAAGGCCAAACTCTCCAAGAGGACCTGGCTTAAAACTTCAGATTAATCATTATTAGAGATGAATGTGATGAAAGAGGAGGATTTAGTGATAGATGTTTGGTGGTATTTATGCACAGGAGGAGGCTGGAGCATTCCTCCAGACAGCCGTTACGTGACCCTGACTGGCACCATCACGCGAGGGAAGAAGAAGGGTCAGGTCGTGGACATACACGTCACTTTGACAGAAAGGGAACTCAGGGAATTGGCCAAGTCGAAGGAGCGTCTGGATGCGGAGTGCGAGGCGGGAGAAGGCTCCAAACGCTCCTGCAGCTTAGGAGCGTGTCAGGGACCCCACGTCATCTTGTGGAGCATCTCCTGTGCTCCTGTTGTTTTCATCCTGTCCTTCATCACCTCCTTCTACTACGGCACGCTCACCTGGTACAACGTCTTCCTGGTGTACAACGAGGAGCGGACGTTCTGGCACAAGATCACCATCTGCCCCTTCCTCATCATCTTTTACCCCTTGCTCATCATGCCCCTGGCGCTGTCGCTGGCCCTGTACTCTGCTGTGGTGCAGGTGTCCTGGGCCTTTGGTGAGTGGTGGCAGGCGGTGCGAGATCTGGAGAAAGGATTCTGCGGCTGGGCCTGCGGGAAGCTGGGACTGGAAGACTGCTCGCCCTACAGCATCGTGGAGCTGCTCGACTCGGACACTGTTTCTGGAACTCTGCAGAGCAAGGCGCCCAGCGAACTGGCCCAGACGTCGTCGGTTTGATGCAGCAGAGGGTGAAATCATGGCACATATTCTGATCATTAAAACGAGCTTCGAGACATGTTCCTGAAAAATGATTTCAGACACTAAAGACTTTCTTTTAAAAGTGGAAATCTTGCTGAAAGCTACGGATGAAGCAATCTAGATGTTTAGCTATTTAATTAAACTTCCTGCTCCTTAAACTCTTTAAACACTGCCCAAACTATCCTTATGTAATAATATTATTGAACTATGAGCATGATGTCAGGTTTACACGTTCCTCTCACCAGGATGTAATCAACACATTTAGAGACTTTTCTCAGTATTTTGGCCTCGGCTTGCACATCCTGACTGAAGGTGCTGTTATACAATTTACTGGGAACGTTTGAACTCATCTGTTCTTAAACCTTTCTCCAATGACATCAGCGTTTCCGAAGCTGGACTGGAATCTGCCCAACAACCTCTGCTGCTGTTGCAGCTTACTCTGGACGTTTTCTTTATGGTGATAATTTGCATCTTGAGCACAACATCAGCCACTCTGTGACGAGGCTGTTTGCAAGCATCACACATTTAGAAACCTCAGACTTCTGACCTTTTGTTTGGGACTCTGGAAGTGTTCATCATAACTACTTTATTATGGCGCGGTATGGGGGCCTAAATTAAGACTACTGCCCAGCAGCAAGAGGCTATATAAATTCTGACGCAAACTACCAACCTGATTAATGATAACCTGGCGCCGGTAACTGAGAGGCTGGCGCTACTTACTGAGGAATAGCACCTTTACCGGCGTTACTACCAGATACGCTAGGGACTAGCAGCCCTCGGCTGGTCATTGACTGGTTCACATGCTCCCTCTGCTGTCTATTAGCACGGATAGGCTAGCGTTAGCCTCGACGGGCTGGTATTAGCATTGGACAGGCTAGCCATTAGCATGCCTAGGCTGGCCACTAGCTGGATTTCCTACACCCTTGACGGACCATTAGCATGGATAGGCTGGCGTTAGCATCGGAGAGGCTAGTCATTAGCATGCCTAGGCTGGCCACTAGCTGACTAGTGACTCTCTGAGACATGCTAATGGCTAGCCTCTCCGATGCTAATGCCAGCCTATCCATGCTTAAGGTCCGTCAAGGGAGTAGGAAATCCAGCTAGTGGCATGCCCAGGCACGCTAATGGCTAGCCTCTCCGATGCTAACACCAGCCTATCCATGCTAATGGTCTGTCAAGGAGGTAGGAAATCCAGCTAGTGGCCAGCCTAAGCACGCTAATGGCTAGCCTCTCCGATGCTAACAC
Source organism: Nothobranchius furzeri (assembly GCF_043380555.1). NCBI lineage: Eukaryota > Metazoa > Chordata > Actinopteri > Cyprinodontiformes > Nothobranchiidae > Nothobranchius > Nothobranchius furzeri. Next base: position 17,810,728 of record NC_091754.1, read on the forward strand.
CAGCCTGTCCAGGCTAACGCTAGCCTTTCCATGCTAACAGACAGCAGAGGGAGTGTGTGAACCAGTCAATGACCAGCCGAGGTCTGCTAGTCCCTAGCGTATCTAGTAGTAACGCCGGTAAAGGTGCTATTTCTCAGTAAGCAGCGCCACCCTCTCAGTTACCGGCGCCATCATTGATCAGATCAATAGTTTGCTTCAGAATTTATATAGCCTCCTGCTGCTGGGCAGTAGTCTTAATTTTGGCCCCCATACCGCACCATACTTTATGTCACGTTTAGGAGAGGAGGTTGGACCCAGGATGCAGGAGTACCCAGAACGACTCAAAGGCAGGAGAGGTTTTAAGAAAAACAATTCCTTTATTTATGGAGGGTGTGCTGAAAAGTCCAAGGCACAAAATTAAGACTAACACTCAAAAAACCTGAAAACTCTAAATTAACTAAGCTCACACATGAGCATGGACTCGGAGAGACTCGAGAGGGGAATGAACAACGCAACACATATGACAATGACCCAACAAACACTGAAGGACGAGCCAGGCTTTTAACACAGTGGAAAGCAATCAGGGGAACAGGTGACAGGTGTAACTACATGGGAAGGGAAAACCAAGCAGAGGGGAAGATGACATAACCTATAAAAACACTAAATAACTAAACCTAGAAACTAAGGGCCAAGATAAACAACCAATGACAATAGAAGTAAGGAAGACATTAACAAGTGGGGAAGGACACAAACACTAAAGGGAACTAATAAAATGAAAAGCTGAACCTATAGAAAATAAAACTACAGAGGGGTGACTGGAGAGACCTGAGAAGCTGGAAAACACCAGGAGGCACATGAGGAGAACACAGAGGACAAACAGGAGGGGGCTGGGGACCAAGGGGACACAGAACATGACACTTTATTACAGTTTAATCCAGAATTCTCTGTTATTATTTTGAACATGTCTCATGGTGTTGGCTTACATAATGTTTGCATTCCTGGCAACATGGTGTAATAACAGATCAAACAAATTAAAATGTCCTCTGGGGAAATTAGAATATACATGATATTTGCTGCAAAAATAAGCAATGTTTGGGATTTTTATTTCTTTATTAAAAAATATAGCCTTAAAAAGTCACTTTGAAAAGTTCTTTAATCAGATGATAGTTGCGTTCGCACAAATGGTCAATATGTGGAGCGCTAAGCTAATCAGATGTTAAATGTTTCATCCCCTCATGTCTTTAAAAGGATCAGATATTTGGGGAGTTTAAAAACTTGATTGTTACATTTTTGTGTTTAAAACTTCATCTGCACAGTTGTGTGTGATTTGAAAATACTTGTGTTGTTTTCACTGGAAATATGTATTTTGTTCTTGTATTTCAGATTGTTGTCAAGTCACGTTTTATGTGTCCTTTACGTTCATTTTATACATTTATTCCTTGTATACATTTGTAGGTGTTTTACACTCTTGCACCTTAATCATTTTAGCTGATGGAGACAGATTTAGAAAGGTCAGATGATTTAAAGACATGATAGGTCAAACGATGGAAAGTTTGGGGTAATTTAACCATTTATGGATTACTTCTGTTGGATATTTAGTTTTATTTTGTAAATTGAAACACTGATGTGGTTGAAGATAAATCTGTATTCCACATAACTTATTGTGAATCCACAAGAACAAAAATAAAAAAGATTCTATAAAATTAGGTGTATTTTTACTAAATATACTTATACATTTTATTATATATATGTATATACTTATGAATGTTTATTAAAAATATGTATATTACAAATAAGTAAATAAGTACAGTAAAAAATTAGGTAAAATAATAAAACAAACAAGTATATATATTTTCATTTATTTTCCATTTTATTTTATTTAAATAGACAAAATAAATCGACAAATAAATAAAATATATCTTACTTAAATTCACATTTATTTATTTATTCAAACCCATGTTCTACATCTGAATTCTTGATTGACCAAATTTATCAGGCATAGGAACACAGAAAAGGTCTGGACGGTTTTGATATATATATATATATATATATATATATATATATATATATATATATATATATATTTTTTTTTTTTTTTTACTGTTTAATAAACATTTAACAAAACGTAACAGATTCGCGTTTTACTGCTTGAGAAAACAAGCAGAACAAACTAGGGGGGTAAAGTTTTTTAGAGCTGCTGTTTCGTTCCGGAGCCATAATAGAGTAGCACGCAGTCTACGAAAGAGGGAAAAGAGGATGGCAGGTTCCAAAGTAAGTAATTTTGTTTTAGTCCTTCGACATTTTGTATGTTCCTTAAATAAGCGGTTGTATACAGATGATATTTATGTTTTTATGCTGAATAAAAACATTAGACTGTTATTAGAATAAATTATGTCCCATTCGTTCTGTTGAGACATGTTGAGACTAAACACCGACCCTGTCACGCTCCAGTTTATTTACACAACGCGCCATACTGAGGTTTTCTCACCATCGTGAGAAAATAACGACTGAAGCACGTAAACCACTGGTTTTTATTCGTGTTGTTAACTACTTCCGTGAAAGTGATTGTAAATTCTGTATTATTTTTGGTGTAGTCAGCTCTGGTGCTGTGTATGGATGTGGGCTTCTCCATGTCCAACTCAGCTCCAGGTGAAGAATCTGCCTTTGAACTGGCCAAAAAAGTCATCCAGAAGTTTTTCCAGCGCCAGGTACAGGAGCACAGCTCCCAAAAAACTAATTACTGATGTCATCTTCACCAGCATTTACATGAGTTTTTTTTTTTGTTGTCTTTCAGGTTTTTGCAGAAACTAAAGATGAAGTAGCTTTAGTTCTGTTTGGCACTGATTCTACCAAAAACCCTTTGTGCCAAGACGGCCAGTATGAGAACATCACGGTGCATCGTCCCCTCGTGGTACCAGACTTTGAGCTTCTGATGGAGGTCGAACATCAAATCCAACCGGAGAATCAGCAGGCTGACTGTTTCCTTTTTGATCAGTAATTCTTAGAGTTTCAGGGTATATACAGTGCTCAGCATAAATGAGTACACCCCCTTTAAAAAGTGTACATTTAATCAGTAGCTCAATGACCAAAATAACAATTTTCATAATTTTCACAAGGCTGGGTTTTATTGCACTGTTTAACTTCATAACATGAAATTAAGTTTAATAATATTACTTGGATCAAATAAATCTTCTGTTTTAGTAAAATTGGTTGAAGCAAAGATGAATACACCCCGCAACAAAAACGACTACATTTAGTATTTTGTATGATCACTGGGATTTTCAAGGACAGCACCAAGTCTTCTAGGCATGGAATGAACAGGTTGGCGACATATTGCAACATCTATCTTTTTCATTCTTCAAGGATAACCTCTTTTAGAGCCTGGATGCTGGATGGAGAGTGATGCTCTACTTGCTGCTTCAGAATTCCCCACAGGTGTTCCATTGGGTTCAGATCAGGAGACATACTTGGCCATTCAATCATCTTCACCCTGTTCTTCTTCAGAAATGCAACAGTAGCTTTAGATGTGTGTTTTGGATCATTGTCATGAGTATAGAGTCCCAGTAGTCTTCACCTCTTTCAGCATGAGTCCTAGTAAATCCTAGGTGTGCTTTTTTTTGCGTGGGCTTTAGGAGAGGCTTCCTTCAACTTTAAGTTGACTAAGGACCTGGCTTACGTACATTTTGGACATGGAGAGCACCTGCAGTGCTGCTGCTGAGAAGGATAAAATTAGGAAATCCTGCAGCATTATCACTTGTACTGCTTCGTTTTCACATAGAACAAGGACCCCCCCCCCCCCCACACACACACACACGCGCACACAGCCTGAAGCGCAGAATACGGAATGCAGAATATGAGCAGGGGGACAGGTTGAGACAGAATGTCATGCGTCTGTGACAGTGTGTGTGTGTCCTGTCACTGTGGCCCGATTGATCATGCACCCTGGCTACTTGGACAGGGGAGATCTCTGTTTGGCTGGCTGGTTAGCACGCGTGACTTTCACCTGGGAGTTTGGGGATCGAATCCTGATTGGACCATTTTTTTACATCCGCCACAGATCTCTCTGAAGAACTCAGCATTGACGGCTTCAGCAACGCTGTGCCACTCCATAGATTCTCTATTATTTGTTTTGCAAAAGCACTTCCTTTCATTTCTCACCTCACCCACAAGTACCTAAATTTCTGCTTCTGTGAAATTGCGCTTCCTTGATCTGCCTTGATCTACGGTCGCCATCATCATTGGCGGAGCGCTGCAACAACCGTCTTATGTATATGCATGAGATCCAAAAGGCACTTTGCATTCACTATTTATGGCAGTGAGTGGGCGTGGTGAGGGCGGGATGTGACTAAAAAGCAGCTGAGAACCTTTCTAGATAGTTTCTGATTTATGAAGCGGAGATTGCGTGCAGCTGTGCGTACTCCATGTTTGATAGATCACAAACCTGCTTGGCGTAAGTACTTTTTTTTTTTTTTGCTGAGCTTAAGTACGGTTTTAGTAATGATTCTACGCAACGTTTGATAAATGAGACCCCTGGTTTTACCTTCCATTGTTGTCCTGACATCTGTAAGTTATTTGCTCTGCCACCTTTCTTAAATATTCAGATCACTTTTTCCACAGTATTTTGACCGATATGTAAAGTTTTGCTGATCTTGTAGCCCTCATCCTGTTTGTGTGAAGAAATGATTTCCTTTTTCAGATTTTGTGACATTTCTCTTCCACGTGGAGCCGTTGCTGACAGCATGAAATGGGAAAGGCTTTTCTTTGTTAAGCCCTTTTATAGTCACCTGTCTGCTGGACACCTCTTAAATTAATCATTAGACTCACCTGTGGTTCAGTGGCTGTTAATTAGAATTTTGTAGTCTTAAGTGTGGCTTTTCTCCTAAAACTGTAATTAGGGTGTACTCATTTTTGCAACATGGGCTTGAATGGATTTGTCAGGAAAATCTCTTTTGTGTGTGAGAAAACTAACAAATCTTGTTTCCGATCAATGGCCCACATTTGTGGGAGTATTTTGGTTTTCTGTCAAACACTCATTTATGCTGAGCACTGTGGATATCACAAATATATTATTGTATTATATTATTGTTGAGTTGGTCGTTCTCTCCTTAACTAATGTTTAACAGGGCTGGATGCTCTTGTAGTCTGCATGGATCTTCTTCGGACACACACGCAGTAAGAAATTGCATGTTTATTTTTGAAAATCCTGTTAGTGCATAAAAAGCAAAAACTAGGGCCCGACCGATATGCTTTTTTTGGGACCGATACCGATATAAAACTTTTAACAAAGGCCGATAGCCAATATAATGGCCGATAAATCTCTCTCACAAAAAAAGAAATAAAATTTTTCTTAAGCTTAAACCCTTCATTCTCTGCCTTTTTGATGCAAACTTATGCTTTTTTGATGCTAATAGAGAACTTACACACCAAAGAACTGTCTCAATAACTCACTGGGGTTTCCAAGTAATGCAAATACGATTTATTTAGCAGATCTCAAAAACAACAGAACACACAAACTCAGTCACAGCATAAATCTAACATTCAAGTTTTTCTTGTAAACTGTGGTTTCCACAAATACATTTTAACTTAAAGGAATATTCCACCTCTCAGTAAAATTGTGTCTCGTTCCCCAGAACGAGACACAACTAACGAGAACTAACATTCCCCAGAGTTAAAGTCAGAAAAAGCATTTTATAACCAGCCCAATGTGATCTGGCAGCAGTTGGTTTTCTTAGTTTAGCATAAAACAATGTAAGTGAATTCACATACACTGTAGTGTTTTATATGTAGGTGAATGCAAGCCTTCCCTTCCATTGCTGTATGCTAAAATGACTGGTTACAAAATGTTTTTTCTGGCTTCGCTAACTCTGGGGAATCTAACAACAACACACACAAGTTAATGGACAGAAGATCCCTGTAAGAATATTAAAATAATAAAAATGCAGCAAGAAGTAAAACGTAATACGTGTGCTTTGTAACAAAGTAACACTCTGAGGAAGTTAACTTGGTGAACTTATTCACCCTGGACAGGAAATAATTGTACATAAGAAACATAAATAAGAATAAATAAATAAAAAGTTCCAAAACAATAATTAGTGTTCAAAGTTAAAGGAGTAGAGCCACACAACATGAGTTCATAAAGCTGGCGCCATCTGCTGGATAGGTAGCGCAATATCGGCCATGTTGGCCGTTTTTTTGGCCGATACTGTTAATGACGCCAATATAGGCCGATAATATCGGCCGGCCGATATATCGGTCGGGTCCTAGCAACAACTAATTCAGAGATTTGTATATGACTGTGTTTTTTTTAAAGGGGGAAGAAGTACGATCGCTGTAACATCGTTGTTCTGACTGACCTGAATACTCAGGCCAGTTCAGACAACCTGGATGTTATTGTTGAAAACCTGAAGCAAGCTGGAACCACCCTGCAATTTTTGTGAGACTTAAGCAAAATTAATATTTTGGTTTTGTAATAAATGTATCACTTGAATTGTTTCATTTGAGCAGTCTGTACATTTCTGTTTTAAAAACACATTTTTAAATTATTTGAGTAACAGTTAACTTAAGAAGAGCTGATGACGCTGATTCTGTTTTACAGCTTACTTGTCTTTAACCACATCTTTTGGATTTGCAGTTTGCCTTTTTCTGTGGCGGCTGATGACGAAGGCCAAGGAGGCGAAGACGGAAGGGATCCTGGCGAAGCTGTTCCAGGCAAAAGTCTGTCCAGAGAGCAGAAGAACAGCCTGGAGATGGTTAAGCACATCATGCTTAGTCTGGATGAGGAGGAGGGTCTGGAACAGGTGTACACATTCAGGTTAAAGTTCTTTTATTGTTTTATTCTGGTTCTGATTTCTTCCTTCTGTCTAGGTTTAGAAGTAAACAATGGAATCGACATCGGGTTCTTTTTTGTTTCAGTTCCTAAGAATCGTTCGCCACTTTTGCAAACAGTTCCCCTTATCAATTCCAGTCGGCGCGAATGATGTCACCACGCACGTTGCGTAGCCTACAGAAGCAAGAAACATGGTGTAAGCGGCACAAACACTCGAAAGTTTGGTTATACTTTACCAGAAAGGATGACAAGATGGTAAATTGCAATAATTGAATAGTAGATATTTCATCATGGCGAGGAAAAATAATTTGGGCACAAAATACGCGATCATTTAGAGTTAATGGCGTGTTTTGACCTGCTACAGACTAGTGAATTTCAATGCCGCGGTGACATTCGCACGTCCTCTCCTGTTAATATTGCAGGTAACTAATCAACTAACGCTGCCCATCACCTTAGCGTCATTAGCCTTAAATATACTTCTCCACGCTAGCAGACTCCAGCGACTAAACTCCGACCTGTGCTGAGATTTTTCCCACTCTGCAAAAGTTACAGTAACACTGCACCAAAGAAGAAGATGGCTCTGCCTTCGCAGGGAGCGTAACGTAAAACATTCGGAAAGATCCTCCCAACCAATAACTGGTACAATTGATTATTTACCATAAATAACCCGAGGGTTATAATGCAGGAGGCCGTGTGCAGTTAGTTTTTTGGCCACCTATTGAACTACTCTGGAATTGATCAGGAATTGAATCGACAGACTGAATCGACATCGACAATGCCATTGATATTGATGAAAACGTATCGATTCCAGCCTCTAATCATGCTGCATGACTTCACCTCTGTTTGCTTTGATCCTGCTGTAGGAACGCGATCGAGCAGCTGTGTATGTTTAAACGCATCGAGAGGAGACCGATGGCCTGGCCCTGTCAGCTGACCATCGGCAGCTCTCTGTCAATCCGCATCGTCGGCTACAAAGCAGTAGGTTCACCCTGAGGGTAGCTTCATTATAATCTTGCGTTCTTTTTTTTACATTGATTCATTAAGTGCTCAGAAAAAGCAGCTGTACAGAAAAATGCAGCATTTCCAAATAAAAACATGCTATTGCTTTGATTGATTTATTGTTAAAATACTCGTTCAGTACAGTTTGCGATGTAAAACCAGGTGACCGAGGAGCGGCTGAAGAAGATGTGGGTAACCGTTGATGCTCAATCCAGCAAGAAGGATGATGTGAAGAGAGAGACGGTCTACTGCCTGGACGATGACAATGAAACAGAAGTGATGAAGGAGGACATTATTCAAGGTGACACTTTTAAATCTAATGCTTAACTTCCTGAAGTCAACTCAAGTTCCCACTCTTGATAACTTCCTTGTAGGTTTTCGTTACGGAAGCGACATCGTCCCCTTCTCCAAAGTCGATCAAGATCAGATGAAATACAAACATGATGGGAAGTGCTTTGCTGTTCTGGGCTTCACCAAACAGAGCTCGGTATTGCACCTATTTTACACGACTAAACATTTGATTTAAAACTTATAAATATTTAATTTCAGCCTTTTTCCCCCTCATCTTTAGGTGCCTCGCCATCACTTTATGGGAAACCAGGTTGTGAAGATATTTGCTGCCAGAGACGATGAGGTAGTAGACGGCGAGAGACCTCGCGTGGAGAGAGACCTGTTGTTGATGTGTTTGTGTCTCTGAGCAGCATGCCGGAGTGGCTCTGTCGGCTCTCATCCGTGCGTTGGATGAACTCAAAATGGCGGCTATTGTACGATACGCCTATGACCGGCGGAGCAACCCTCAAGTGGGCGCTGCGTTTCCGTGTATCAAACCAAGCTATGAGGTGAGATCACGTACACCTCTCCTGTGGAGGATCAGAGCTAAACTCCCTCTTCTCTCCTTCTGTAGTGTCTGATGTACGTCCAGCTGCCCTTCATGGAAGACCTCAGACACTTTCTGTTTCCTTCTCTGGAAAACAACAGGAAGATCTCTCCATCGGGTACGGTTTCACAGCTCTTAAGAAAGATCTGTTCACACGTGGAAGGAACTGCTACACTCTCAAACTCACACACTTGTTTTTATCTTCACATTTTTACGGTCCACTTCTTCCAAGAACAGAAAGTGAAGTCTCTTTTACTCCGTCTACCTCTTCTACTTGCACAGACAAACATGTCTGACATGCTAAAAACGATTCTTTACCAGAAACTAGAAATCTAAACAATTAAATCTATAAATATTCTGGCTGCTTTAAAATTTCAATCTAGTTGAACCAAGATCAGTTTCATTTAGCATTTTTTGTGAGTTTAGAGCATATTTGTCTTCTGAGAAGATTATGGACACGCCCTTCCACTCTGCGTGGTTTCAGATGATGTAGTTTTGTTTCTACAGACCGGGTTGATTTTTAAAAGGTACCTCCGGTTTTGTTTAATGTTTAGGTGAGAAATAACACTTATTGAAGTTTTTTTTCTTCATGGTTAGAGACACAGTTGTCAGCTGTAGACTCTTTGATCGACTCCATGATGCTGGTGGAAAGAGACGAGAATCAAGAGGAAAGAGACCTGCTGAAGCCTCACCACCTCCCCAATCCTGCCTTCCAGAGGCACTTCCAGGTACTGCATAAAAACAACATCAAAAATGGTTTTATCACAAAAATTATCCCCAAATTGCACAACTGATTCTAAAATGTGAATGACAAAAGTTGGGACCTTTGATTGAAGGATCTGTGTGCTCTTTAGCAGTAATGTCTAAACATTTAGTTTGCTTCAGCTGTTTTAGTCTATTTTGTCATCTGTAATTTAGTTTGACTCTGTCGTATTTTAATTCTGTTTAAGTAGAATCACTTGTGTGCTTCGGGTCTGGCTGTACGACCCCTTTTCCTTTAGAAACAGATTTGTTTCAATCAGAGCGGGTCATCCCTGCACAAATGGAGCTAAACTTTAAAGATGAGTTTGTTCTCTAACTATCTTTTCAGTTTTTAATTAATAAAAACATATTTTAATGGCACTTTTCTACAACTGTTATCTGACAATACTCAACCAGGGCCTCTTCTTCCTCGGCGAGTGTTGATTTCACCTCTTCTTTATTCCTCAAGTGTCTGCACCACCGAGCGGTGAATCCTGATTCGCCTCTTCCTCCCATGGAGCCGTGGCTGGAGGCTGCTCTCGATCGCCCTGGAGTCATTAAGGAACGCTGCCAAGCTCAACTGGAGGAGATGAAGAAGCTTTTTCCTCTCACTGATGTCGAAAAGAAAAAGAAACTAAAGACAAGCGCTCAGATTTTTGATAAAGAGTACGTTTGGTTTCAGTGTGGGGTGGATTTTTGCTACAGTTGTCTATTAAAACATATTAAACCAATCAGAAATGTTAAGCTAGAACCCTATATTTAAGTTTTTACAGCTTCTTAAAAAATCTCCTGAAATAGTTTAACCTTAAAGGAGACGTACTATGCAAAACTCATATTTCGCATCCTTTTGATCGGCCATGTGGGTCTCTACTACTTCTTTAAACACTCCAAATGTGAAAAAAGTCCATCTGTTTTCTGTCAGTGTTAGGGTTTTAGGCATCATGTGCCTAAAACGAGCAGTTTCAAAAAGTCCTCTTTTGTGATGTCACAAAGGAGAAATTAAAATAGAATCACATCATGTGAAGACAGAGCTACTGCTGGAGGAGCAGTGGCTCTACTCCGAAATATCTGAGCTTCTAAGCTTATAGCAGCCTGAGTGGTTGGTGGGTGGGTGTGGCCAGCTTGTTATCTTAAAGTGACAGGGTCATTGTGGAAGGTACTGAAATAGTCAAGAATAAAACTGCTGAAATCCTATTATTTGAGAGGATTTAGTGCAAAGAACTTCTTGAGCACATCTGGTATCGACCATATAAAAAAAAAATAATAAGACCCCTTTAACTTTGTTCTCAGCTCTGAGGAGCCAGATGCCAAAAAAGCTAAAAATGAGGAGGAAGAGGAGGAGTATAACCTGGCAGACATCTCCGAAGGCTCTGTCACTTCTGTAAGTGTTACAGGAACCGGCTGATACTATCCCAACAAAAAAAAAACCCAACAAAGTCTTGGTTATAACAGATGGATCTTAAATAAACACTGAGTTCATACTTTAACCAGGTGGGAAGCGTCGATCCAGGTCGAGACTTCCGCGCCCTGATTCGGCTGAAGACTCTACCATTTGGGGAGGGTGAGATCTCGCTCCTTCTCCGTGAAACGGACCACTTTCTGTATTATAAAGCACCATGACTCACACTCAGCCCTCGGTAACAATGTTTTTCTCTTTGGCTCTGCTGACCCCTGTGTCCTCTCAGTCTGTCAGCAGCTGACTCACAGGATAGAGCAGTTGCTTGGCAACAAGAACACGCACTACTACATGAAAAGCATCACCTGTATCCAGGCTTTTAGAGAGCAGTCTGTCAAGGTAAATAAACATTCACTGTGTGCTGTTTGGGAACGCAGGAGGAGTTCATACGTCAGCTTCTGTCCCTTAAAGAGTCTGTTTCTTTTCTTGTGTTTTGAACTGATGCCAATTATTTTATGTTAGCCCCTTAAATGGAGTTTGACTGTTTTATGTTTTTTCAGCTAGGGAATGCTGATTTTTTCAACAGCTACCTCCGGTCCCTGAAAAGGAGCATTCCCAGCAGAGGCCTCGAGGTCATCTGGGACCTGCTTGTTCAAGGTGCAATAAGCTTCTTTCTATAGAGCTGCGAGCCTCCTCCTAAATTATACCTTTTAGAGCAGAGAAGTGCTTTAGTTACAGCAGATCCCACTGAAGAGTTCTTTGTGTCATGGAACAGACGCTGTGACTTTGATCAGCAAGGACGAGGTAGATGGAAGCACCATCTCGAAAAACGAAGCTAATCAGGTGACCTAAATACATTTGAGACTGAGTAATCTCAGGAGGATCTGTCCTTGTTCTTAACTGATGTCTGCTTTGTGTCTAGTTTCTAATGGCTGAGGAAAAGAAAGAGGAGGCAGCTGCAGCACCAGCTGAAGATACCGGAGATGTTGATGACTTGGTAAGTGTTTTTTTACTCCATTCATAGACGACCTTTCTTCTAAATGAATTACATTCAATGCCATTTTTGTGCTAGGAAGTATCAGGCCTTGGTTATAAACTCGTTAAGCTCAAATCTTTGTTTCCATTCTCTTCCTGTGCAGCTGGACATGATGTAAGAAGAGAGGCAGGAAGTGTGTCAGCAGAAATCTGAGGAATGTAATCTTTGAACCCAACCCCAAACCAGTTCAGCCGTCCATTGTTCTGCTTCTTCCACTGGGACTCCCATAATAGTTTGACTGCAGTAAATAATTAACTGCAAATGCACTAAACAGAGCAGCATTTTAGTAAACTTTACTGTCCTAAAATTACAGTTTATTCACAAAAAACAGAAGTTCCAGCTTCTGCAGACCAAAGGTGTGTGTATTTTTAAATGTTACAATTACAGCAAATTTTCTGTAATTTTGTTTTATTTGTACTGATTGATAAAGAATGGCAACACTGTTGATTAATGATGTTAAAACAATTAATTCACAATATAAAACTTGAGTAACAAAGTATTTTTATTCATGAAACAAAATCAGGACCAATTTGGGTTTTTTTGCGTGAGAAAATACGTTGAAGCAATATGTGACATTAGCAAAATGAGTAAACCAGAATATTTCCTTTTCATTCCAACATGGTGGGTTTCCCAATGAGTCTTTGGCCAATAGGGGGACATGGCAATAGACAATATTTTATAAAATGCAAAAAATCCTTAGAAAACAGTTTTTATGACCAATCTTTATTTTTTTTCACGGTTAAGCAAATTTTCAGAAAATAATTATTTAAAAAAAATAATGGAGTTTGGAGCTGCTTCATAAACTGCTATTGACTTAATTGGAATAATCAACTGAACTCTATGCATTGATATGTAGGTTCAATTCAAACACCTGACTTGTTGTGAATTGGCGATATACAAATAAACTGAATTGAATTGGATTTTCACAGTTTCTTAACATTTGCTTCTGAATTATGGAGTTCCATCTCCTGATAAATATGGTGTTTAAAAATATTAAATACAAAAGTACATTAGTTTACGATTTGATGTTTAAAATGCAAATTCAAATGATCTTGGATTTGTTGCCCCAAATATGCAATTTCATGCATGTCTTCTCAAATCTCTGGCATAGTCTCAGAATCCAAATAACCATTACTGGGAAACACACCAAGTTGAACTGAATTTACAGAAATGATTAAAGGGGTCCTAGAACAACTTTTTTCATTTTAAAACATTTATTTGAGCCTCTAATAAGGAGAACCCTGATCCTGGAGAATCGCTGTCCAGCATGATTTAGAGGTTTTCCCTGCTTCAACACAGTTGATTCCCCTGTTCAGCAGCTCCCAGGCTCTGTAGAAGCATGATAATCACCTGCTGATTAAAATCAGGTGTGTTGAAGCAGGGAAACCTCTAAAATGTGCTGGATAGCGGCCCTCCGGCACCAAGGTTCCCTACCCTTGCTCAATAACTTATGAAACATTGTTGGGGCTCTAAATGGCCCAGGAGCCCTGTTAAATGGTCAAACACAACATCATATTAAGCTCTACAATGAAAAGACTGATTTGAGCTGCTAACTCAATGGCTCAATGGCTGCCTGAAGCTAGGACAGCTGTGTACAATATCCAGAGTTCTCAGTAGGCAAGCTATGGATCTATCTGGCATTGATTCAAAGTTTGGAAATTCCCAGTATATCCTGGAATATTACATCTTCGACATGTGCTCCGACATCCTTCTTTGTTGTTTTTATCTTGTCCAACAAGCATGTTAACAGTACCCCTGGCTAGCATCATTCTACGGTTAGCTTTACTTCCACCACATTTATAAACTGCTTACGTTGAAGTGAGTTGGGACGTGCTGATTTAAGCATCTCTGCTTATGAAGTGTTATACTTGATTTTCTCAGAACAAAACGTTTCTCTGTGGCCATTCCACCTTACAAATTTGCATAAGAAAACAAATCGTGTGTGGCACATTCATTTGGCACCTCAAGCTGCTTGTATTCAACAACAATGTAAATGCCGTTTTGAATTCTAGGACCCCTTTAATTACATACTAAGTATGCATCAACACAGTTTTTTTTAACATATCCATCGGATGAAACGGTCAAACAAACTAGATTCTAACAGATCAGAGAACTTTGGTGCTTTGAAGATGGCTTCCTGAGACTCCAAAGCCAATTTTGTTAGTACTTGTTGGTCAACGTCATTTCCCGTAGCAATCACAGTGGAGGTGATTTGTTCCCTGCGCATCGCGCTCACCGCCTTGTCCAGGCTGCTGGTGTTAGTGATGCCATCTGTGACGAAAACAAACGAAACCTCTGCGCCACGTCTTGTTTTGCGAGTGTTCCCTTTACCCATAATGTTATCAATGGCATGGAGAATGGCAGGCCCTGTACTTGAAGAAGAATCCAGGTATGTTAGACGCGACAGACCAGTACTAATGACATTAGAGTCGTGAGTGAGGGGGAAGGCCACTTCATTTTCATTTTCCTTGCCAAACTCTATCAATGCCAGACGAGCCCAGTTTTGATCATTCCTCGTCTTGGCCATCACCAGCGTGCTTGCCACCTGCTGCACAAAACTTCGGAAATGGTTGAAGTTTTCCGTCCCGAGGCGCTCCGAACCATCGAGAAGAAATACCAAATCTACAGGTCGCCCAACGCATGGAGCTACATCTAATTCTGTAAACAAAAGAACAACTAAATTATTTAGAGTTGCACTTAATTTTATCACCAAAACAAGAATAAAACCCACCACTTTTGCAGGGGAGGTCTGGACACTTAATCACTGGGTCTGGAAAGGAAATCAAATGGACACGCTGTAGGTTAGACCAGTATGAGCACAACCTGTTAGGTAACTCTTATGGGGAAGACCTACCAGGACAAAGCACGGTCTCCAGCCTCTCAATAAAGCTCTCCGCCACCAGGTCGGCATATTGCTTCATCTCTGTTATTCGGTTCTTATTGTTGCAAGCTACTGACACAAGAGTCTCACTGTCATGCTTCTTGTCAAACATGTCACCAACCCCAATGGCGTTCACCTCCACGCCCGGGTAGTTACAAAGGTACCTTAGCAAACTGTCATCGTCAGCTGGATCGAAGCGGCCGTCTGTGACCACAACGACCGAAACCTTAGCATGAGCTCTCTTGCTCTCCCTAATCAGGTGGTCGTAGGCAAATTTGAGAGCAGAAGGCATGAATGTGCCTCCAGCAATCCACTGTAGATTCCTCACTGCCGTTTTAAATGCAGACATGGAGTTTATGGTAGAGTCATCAAGACGGATGGCTTCAAAGGTTCCTTTGTGACTGAACTGTACAACTCCAACTCTTGTGCCTGGAAGATACACGCCAAGTTAATCGAGTCCTGATTGAAGACTTAAGTCTGATTTCACAGTGTTTTATATTTTTTGGCATGTACACATTCTGCAAAAAAGTGCTAAGTGTTTGTTCATTATATGAAAAGTTTCTCATAAATATTCACTTCCTTATTTTCCCATAGTTTGCACATGCATAGTGTTAACACAGGGTAATTCCAGCAATTTAAATTCTCAAAACAAGAACTAGTAATTAAAAGTGTACTATACCTTTAATTTAAAGGTGCAATAAGTAAAACGAACTAAAATCACAGAGGTTGTTAATAATTTACTGTGATATGATGCATTTTTACGTAAAAATTATACAGTATACACACACACACACACACACACACACACATACACACACATATATAATAAAAAGTATATTATAATTATGAATGTTACTGAAGCACATCCAACACTTTGGAAATAGTCCACCTTTGATGGCGATTTAAAAAACTTTTTCTGTTGCAGCATTTGGCCTGTTTATGTTTTTACCAGTGAGCGAGGCTGGATCAGAGGCCATCGATCCCAGTCTGTTGATGGTGTTGATAATAAAATTCTTTTCCAGGGTGAAGTTGGTCAGCCCGATGCTTTCCGAGCTATCGATTACAAACACAATGTCCAGAGCTCCACAGTACTTTTCACAGTCTGAGGAAACACACACACACACACACACACACACACACACACACACACACACACACACACACACACACACACACACACACACACACACACACACACACACACACACACACACAGCAGGTGAGCGTGCTACCGGAGGTGAGCTGTGTTTGAAGATCACATCTGCCTACCACAACAACCACACGTCTCCCGCATGTACGTCATGACATCACAATCCTGCAGGAATGTGAATACATATGTATTAGATTTGATGGACAAAAAATTCTGAAATTTTTCTTTTATTTATTACATACAGTGAGCCCGGGGTCACCAACTGGTCCAGGGTCCCCCTGCACAAGCACAAAGAGAGAGCAGTGATATTTGATCTGAAATCTTGGCGGATCAACGAATCATCCTGGAGATGCTCACATCCTTCCCAGCTTCCCCCTGGGGTCCTCGATCTCCTGGCTGTCCTGGCTGTCCGGGTTCGCCCTGCATACAAAACTCCCGTCACTACAGATAATTTCCAAATATGTATTATTATTATTATTAGATTTATTTATATTTTTATCTTTCCAGGTATAATCAAAGACCCCTCTGTAGGGTTTGGGGGCAAATTTGGTGCTCAACCTTCTTTTTTGTTGGAAAATTTCCCTTTAAAATCCAACAGCAGCAACATACAGTAACAATGGCTTAAGACAAGCATCAGGCCTTGTCATAAAGCTTTTTAAAGAGGTTTTAAGTTAAAAAAAAATCTGCTTTTCAAGGTTGTCCAAAGCTAATTCATGTTTTATGTGTCGAGGCTAAATTCCCACGGATGCAGCTAGACTGTCACACCCGTCTGTGGGAATAAAACTCTCAGATCTAATTAAGACAACGCATTTAGATCAACAATAACACAACATTTTAAATTAAATCAAATATGATGTAATGTTAAGTACAAAGAGAAAAGTTCATTAAACCCTGAGGAGAAATTCACATGCAACACCCCATAAAACAGTTGATCATCCTCAATATTAATAAGTTACAATAACTGCGTAGCCCTTCTCCATCCGTTGTGTGTGTGTGTGTGTGTGTGGGAGAGACAAACAACCTTTTAGATATCAGAGCAGCCTGCACAGCAAACATTTGAAGATAAGAGGTTGTTTTTCCCTGTTTCATCAGAGCGACATAAACATCACTCTCTGTTTATCTGGTCAGCATATCTGCTTAGTTCCCAAACCGCTCAGTGATTTAAGACACCTTGTCATTATTCTTACCGGTTCTCCTGGCAGTCCTTTATCTCCAAGCTCTCCTTTGGCACCACACTCTCCTCTGCGGCCTCTCGGCCCTTTCTTACCTCGTTCGCCTTTCTCTCCCTGAAGGAAAAAAAAGAGTCAAATACTTCACACACACAGACAATCTTATACTGGAAACAGAAATTTGTACCGAAGGTCCTGCTGGTCCCGGATAGCTGAATCCTGATCTGCCTTTGTCCCCCTTTAAAAGAAGACAACTCAATGAGTGAATGAAATGTAGACACAAACGTTAGCCCTGTTTACACCATGGTCAGCTCGGCCTGGGCTGGGTGGGGACAACCCACCTTGCACGGCCAGGTTGTGTTTTTATGGCCTTTTCAGGACAATGGACGTGTGTGAGGACATGGGCGGGCTTTACTAAAGTGGTGCGGAGAAGTGTGTGTATAGGCGTCATAAGACCATTTTGCTGAAGCACCCCTAAAAGCTATTGGAGGAACACTCCGCGGACCACCCCCACACACCTGTGCTCTCATGACCAGAGGTGCTCTTCACACTTCCTGGGCTGTGGGCGGATATCTTTTTTTTTCTTTCTCTCCATGTCTTCTCCGGCTGTAAAGCATTCAGAATTCAGAATTGATGTCTGCGTGCCGAAGACAAGCCTATACTTTCTCCATTCTCTATATGTTATACTCTCGCAGGTAGAGCGTTATAGATTCAGCTATAATGCCCCGCCAGATATCACAACTTTATTAGGAATGCTTTGGGTTGTTTTAAATCCCAACGGACACGTTTTTGTTTATTTATTTTTTCTTCCAGCACTCGCAGAGTACAGACGCTTCTGCTTTTGCTCCCTTATCTTTTTCCCAAGGCTCTTTGTCCTGTCTGCCTACAGAGCGCTTTCTTCTGGAAATCCCTATTTTTTAGAAATTGATTTAATTAATTGGTCATTCAACGCGATTGATAAGATTTTTTCTACGATGAGAACGGAGGAGGGGGCTCCCACTTGCCCGCAAGGGACACACGCAGCGGGATATGCGCTCGATTCCTGGAAGGTGTGGAGGATCGTATGTCTCTCTCAGCTGTCCATTGAGGACGTCGAAGACATGTGGGTATTTGGCCTGATGATCACTGGATTTCTTCTGATTGGAGTGGGAGGATATCTGGTTTTCTGGAAATTTGGGAAGACGGGAGTGATTGGAGGGCGAGCCGCACCCACGGCAAGCACCGCCCAGGCGGAGACCTCACAGACTGGGACGTTACTCGAGGTGAATCGTAAGCTGGACAATAGCTGCGTTACCGGTGTTAGTGCGCAAAATGGATGTCATCTCGGAGAGGGTCACCGGACGGTGTGGAGATGTTTAAAACCTAAATTGGCTTCACTGAAGGACTGGAATGACCAGTTACAGACTGAAGGCAGAGAGGAAAATTATCTCTGCCTGACCCAAACAAAGTCTTGTTATCCAAATCTGAAGCCAAGGCAGCCTTCGAGATGCCAACAACAACAACCCCCACGAAGGAAGGAATGCAGACAGATGCTGTGAAAACCCGACCCCCCCCCCCCCCCCCCCCCCCCCCTTCAGATTGTGGACTTCTGCCTAGTGGGGTCATCAGCCTGCAGGGTCAATGTGCCCTGCGTTCCTCCCAAGATCTCCCTCCCACCTGTGGTCTACAGTGGTTGAGCGCTGTACATGCCGTACATGGCTGCTCTCGCTGGGGGAAACAGGATCCCAGCCCCCCCTGCCTTCCTATTGTGATGTTGTGTTGTGTTATCTGTTGCTTATCTGTTGAGGTGTTTTTTTTTTCGCAGAGCAAAGCTGCCCTCCTGGGGGAGAGTAGCTGTGAAGTGCCTTTTTTTCCCCCCTCCTCCCGAATCCATTCCTCATGTTATCCTTTTCTCTCTCTATTAAGGCAGCGCGACTCGGTTGCGAATGACCACAGTCACCAACTCTTGTCATGTGTCTTGCCCAGTATGTCTGATCTTTGAATTGTGTGTACTGAAACTCTAATTTCCCTTCCCTGGGACAAATAAAGCTTTTCATTTCAAAGAGAAAGTAGGAGAGGAAAGGAAGAGGTCGTCGTCCAAATTAACACATTCTCACACCCCAAGTGTCAAAAACTGACGATGGGTGACCAAGCGTTTGTTTGAGGCGACACGTTGGTTTCCGACGCCCGCGGTAAAACGCACATTTAACTGACATTTAACCTCTTGCTATTTAACCTAACCTTAACCCAGTTTCTCATTCTAAACTTCCTGTTAACCGTGTTCGAGAGGGACATTACAACAATAACGTAGAAAGGCATAAATGTGCCTGATTGATAGCTGTTCATTTGGGTTCAGTCAGATGCCTTTCTGTGACATCAATTAACACACAAACCACCTAGCCAGTCAGAGGCTCCCACTTCGAAGGTAGGCGTGAGAGTGACATAACTTCAGTAGCTAATCAGTCCATAAGTGGGTGTGTAGGGTCAGCTCGGCACAAAATGAACAGCAGGGAAGCAGGGCCAAAAAAAAACCGGTTGTCTCCACGTGGACGTGCATGGATGGTGCCAACCAGGGCTAGACCAAGCTGACAAATTAATTTGTTAAACTCTCCTCACCTTTGGGCCGGATGGACCGGGCTCTCCTCTGGGGCCTGGTTCTCCAGGATTTCCCAAAGTGCCCTGCAGCCAACAGAGGATAAAAAGGTTAAATACCCACCTTTGAGCACTGATGATTTGACCAAAAACACTCACATTTCCTCCAGGAACCCCTGGTTCTCCTGGCTCACCCCTTGGTCCTGGTAGTCCTTGGTCTCCCTGGCGAAAAGAGACAGAAAGTTGGACACAACTTTGACTCCGTCCCCCACAAACGCAGGAAGTCGTGGCTCCAGGACTTTTGTCCAACTGGGTCTAGTGAAGTTCTGAGTCATCCTGGGACGTAATTTTGGGGGGGGACGGGTGGGACATGTCCCCCCCACTTTTTCAAAAGGCAGTTTTGGTCCCCTGCACTTTTTTCCGTCCAAAAACAATGTTACGCTCCATTAAATGGATTTGGTTGAGCACTAGGACCGAAACGGAAACCGGTTTACTATTAGACCCGCCCAAAAGCTAATCTATTGGCTCTGCTGATACTTGCTAACGTATTATTGGCTGTTGCTGCTGTCACTCAAGTTGGAAACAGTCAGAACATGCTCACGTTGTTTTGCTAGTTTGGAGCCGCTAGGGAACACCGGTACTGAGTCACATTGTCAACTAGACGCTGTGAAATATCAGAGCTCAGCTCAGCTTCCATTACATAACATTTGAATAAGTGTTCATTTGTGAGTCTTTGGTAGTTAGGCACATCCAGGAGGCAGCATGTCAAGAAAACGAAAAGTGGATATAAGAGACTTCTTTCAAAGTCAAAACGTAAGTTGGAACATGTGACACCCCTGCATTAAGCTCAGACTCACCTCCTCCTTCACACACATACTCAAAACTAACTTTTACAAACTCATCTCCTCCACATAACTGACTCCTCAGACACAATTTATTCGTATTATTATAATTATTTTTATTATTATTATTACTATTATCATCATAATTATTATTACTAGTAGTAGTAGTAGTAGAAGTGTAACTTCAAAACTTTTATCATTTAACTTTATTGTAAACTTATCTATTGCAATGTATATGTTCACATTAAAAAGCTCTGAAAAATGAACAGTATCATCGTCAACAGATTTTTTAAGCTTAATGTCAAAGATGGACACTTTTCATTAGATTTATCTTATTTTTTCCATTTATTTTTTGTGTGTTGAAATGCAACAACTGTTTAAACACTTTTAAGGGAAAAAAACATTTAATATGTTTTTATACACTCAAATGTTAGGGTGATGATCATGTGTAAAACATTAGTTCAGCATGTCCTCTAACACAGCAAATGAACAAACGGCCAGATCTCAGGAGGGACCGTTTATGTATAAATAATTTTTATACTTTTGACTAGGCCTGGGAAAGTAACAAATTTTGCTGGACGATATTTTGTCCAACAAATTGTTGATGATAAACGATATTGTCAACATTATCTAGACCAAAATAACCACTAATATAATGTTAATATATCATAATAATGCAAGTACACCCTTTAAAATGCAACAAATAAACCTTCATTTAACATTGAAATGTCCAGAACCAGAACTTCTAAATGAATAAAAATAACAAACAAAAATTAAATAAAAAAGGAATCTCACTCCCTGTTAGAAAATGTTGCACCAAAAACAATAAAAAAAGACCCAAAACAATAAATACAATAGCCTGTCCATTGTCAACAGCCAAAACTGCACTTCAATAACGATAATAGATAAAAATAATAATAGAGTTGTACATTTTTTAACTTTGATATATATATATATATATATATATATATATATATATATAGAGGATGGAAAAATTATTGAGATGGGCACATGACGTGTCAAGGGGTCTTTACATAACACCCCCCACCCCAAATCCGCACAAGCCTGCTGTGTCCCCCCCACTTCTGAAATCAAAATTTCGTCCCTGGAGTCATCTATCTGTTAAAATCCACCCACGATTTGATCTCCTCACCTTAGCGCCCTTTGCTCCTGCTTCCCCATGCGCACCTCTGTCTCCATACGGCCCCCGTTCCCCCTTGAAAACAAATGATCGTGTCAGAACCTGTACAGCATCGTTTTCAGTGCACAGAAAACAGGAGATGAGGGAAGAGACACAGCATAGAACACAGCAGAGGGAGTCACGCTGGCTGAAATCCTGCTGAATTTTAACTTTGGAGAGCTGGAGGGAGCGACAAACCTGATTAAAATCCAAACCTAAAATCATTAAAAAAAAGATGAAAGTGGAAATTACTGTCCCCCATAAACCAAACTCACCTTTATTCCTTTTTGCCCGTCACGTCCTGTCGCTCCTTTTGCCCCAGAATATCCTCTCCTGCCCTGCTCATATTTAGCAAACAGTTATGCAGAAATGTTATAACTTCGTAAATAACTTGTTAAAATACAAATGTGAGAAATACCAGGTCCCCCTTTGGTCCAGATCTGCCTTCAGGTCCCTAAAATTAAATAAATATTCGTATTTAAGAATCATTGTCCTAAATTTATTTTAATAAAATGAATCAATTCCACGAATTACCTGAATCCCCTTGCTTCCTGGCTCTCCTGGATTCCCAGGCAGTCCATTTTCACCCTAAAAAAACAACAATCAGCTCACTGATGATGATTTGAAAGCAACTTCTATACATGTGTTGTATATAAATAAGAAATTACTGTTGATCCCTTCCCACCCCGAGGGCCAGGAGGACCTGGCTTTCCAGGAAGACCCGGCTCACCCTGAAGAAACAAACAAAAGGCATTGATTGACATATTTACATTTAAAATTTGGAGTTCACTTTAAGACTTTGAATGCTTAAAGCAAGCCGATGTGCTGGCAATAACATTATATTTATTGTTGAGCTATCAGAAGGTTGTCAGTGAGCGATGTCTTTAAGGCTGGCTGCTTCACGTCTCCAGTTTTATTTACTTCCAGCATTTTATTTCCTATAAAAATGCAAAACAGAGTAATGAACTGCCGAGGAAAAGGCTGAGTCTGTCACTCTCTTGATGTTAGTTTGACACAGAAAAAGTTGTCTGTGCACGTCTGCTTCCTTTTAAACTGGCTGCATGAATTCTACCAGGTGCTGCAGACAATT
The DNA here is from genome assembly GCF_043380555.1 of Nothobranchius furzeri. Lineage (NCBI taxonomy): Eukaryota > Metazoa > Chordata > Actinopteri > Cyprinodontiformes > Nothobranchiidae > Nothobranchius > Nothobranchius furzeri. The sequence goes on from NC_091754.1 coordinate 17,833,465, forward strand.
CCTTTGAATAAAATGAGTATTTGTGCTGTTTCCATTTCACATATTCAATTATTTTTGTTTCTTTGACAAACAGAAACTCCAGTACCTTGTTTTTTTTCCTCCATTCATTATTCTATAAAGTTTTCTTGCTTAAAAATCTGCAGCCAGGTGTAAAATCAGAGATGGAGGATGACTCCTAGGCTTTTTGCAGAGTTAAGACTGAGAATCGACAAGAAGTGTTTTGCTGAAAAGTTTTTAAAGTTGTTAAATTTGTGCAGGTTTTTGTTGACTAAAATAATTTTCTGAGGCTGTATTTATATTTCTGGTAGAAGAGCTTCTTCTACACTGGAAATAATTCCCTACTTACACTTATATTTGAAGTAAAAAATATGAATAATTGCTTGCACCATGAAACTGGCCTCCTCACTGCTGCTTTTTAATTACACATGATTTCACACCTTTTCTCCTCCTTCACCTGGTGGTCCGGGGTCACCGGCTTCTCCCGCGTAGCCTTCAGGTCCCTGATAAAAACAGCCAACAAGTCGCTTAACTTAAAAAGCCTTTTGTGTAACAGATTTACACAGATTTAAAAAAAAAAGTTAAAAAAAAGGAGGAAATTTGACAATTGCTGCAAAGAAATCAAATGTTGAATTTACTTAATCAAGTTATGTTCACTGGTTTCACTAAACCTAGAAGCTTAAAGCAACACCAAAGAGTTTTTTTTTAACACTTCAAGCTACTGCTTTCAAACTAGTTTAAGTGGCTTCTTTTAGAAAACAATGCCGTCAATTTGCCGCAATGCTGGGATCAGGGAGCCTTACTGGCCAGACCGTGGCGGTGATGTGGTATAATCATGTCCTTTTTACAAAAGATTACACAATGGCGTTATAAAGGGGGTATGGGGCGGTCTTTGCGCCGCCGTTGACTTATGTTTATCTTGGACATACCATAAGTCCTCTACAGGCCCTGTATTTGACTCAAGCTCATCAAGCTCCAGGCCTTTATTGAAAGGAGGACCAGAATTAGAGGCAGGCCTCAATTTCTATTTGAGCAAAATGAACTAATGGTTCGCTGGAGTTTTTGACAATTAAAATTGCGCCCACATTTTCAAAGTTAAACACATTACTTTTAACAACGGTAGTTTCTGCTTCAGCCCTCTCCCCCCTCCCCCTGCGCAGCGGCCGCAAACTCACTGATGCGCCTGCAGCCTCTCGGAGTTCCTGCTGCTCTAAACATTAAAATAATTATTTCATTTTCTGTTCCTCACTTCTGATTACCTTCAATGGTGTCTGTTTGTTGCAACCACCAGGTACAAAAACTAACTTGTTTTTATTTGACTATTTTTCTGTCCTGTCTGTTTATTATCTTCCTGCATCTCCTCTCAATCCTAAAGAAAAACTGCTACCTGGGTTCATATATATTCACCTCATGAGTTACCTTTGAACTGCAGTAGTAAAAGATCTACCGACCGCAAAAACAGCGGAGTGCTCGCCGGCCGTATCAGTGGTGCTTCACCGAGGACAAAACAGGTGATGCGCCCCGATCCACAGCAGCGAAACGCATCAGGCACAAATAAAAGAATAAAAGACAGAAAACATAAAAGGAAATGAGCCGACATGAACGATTGCGTGTTAAATTAGTTTTTGAGGTGGCGACACCTGATTTGATAATGTTACTGTGGCCGTGCTCAGGACGCAGATGTCTGGAGCGCGTCAACAATCAGAGCTTTGCATGCGCAAGCTGGTTAAGGTTAGGATGGGGGTGAGGGGAAGGTTAAATAGCAAGAGGGTAAACGTCACAAATTGGTTAAATGTCCGTTTTACGGCGGGTGTCAGTACCGACGCTCTGGCACAGTGCGTTGCCTCCCAATGCGCAGGAACTTGTCACCTGCTGACAGCAGGCTGCTGTCTTTTCCGTGGACTGCATCTTGCCGGTCATTATCACGTGACAGCGACTAGTCGATGACAGGCATAAAAAGTGACTATAGAGCGGTGAAGTCGACTAGTGACTAGTTCATACAACCCCTGCTACTGCTCCCCAGTGTTCTACAGCATAATCAGCACGTTCTCTTTGAACTTGATATCAAATTTTCACCTCCTCTTTGTCTCCGCACAGTTAAAGTTACCCTCGCGGTCTATCACTGGCAAATCAAAAGTGAGACGGATGACACAACCGCCCCCCGTACTTGCTTGTTACCACATTCCACCCGGCCACAATAAAAAACCGGCCATTATTCACCTCCGCCGACTCCGACACCGGCCAAAATATGATGCCCGGCAGTTAACTGAATACAGGCTAATATTAGAGGATTTACGGTAACTTGTTTTTTATTGCGATCATCATTAATTTTTTTGACCGCTCCTACAGGTGTCTGTCCTCTACAGTCCCCGTGCAGTCTCTGGTGATCTGAGCTCCCGCTCTAATGGAGAGAAGCTCCTGGAGCTCTGCATCGCTCCAGTTTATCATCTCAGCTGACTCTGTTAACCAAACAACACTTACTGCCCATGTTTACTTTCACTTTTAACGTTGTAGCCGGGCGGAGGTCTGCAGTAACTCCCCACGTGATCATGACACTTCCCTTTGTTAAGCCATGGTGTAATATGCAAGTCCGGCGTTGCAGTAATATTACTACTAAGTGTGATGCCATGAATGCTGCAAAATTCCCGCATCGCCATGCCATTATGACATGTTTGTAAGACACACCGTGGCAGATTTGCAGACATTGTGCGTCTTGTAAAACAGCACTAGTGGTTTTTGAGCCAGAAACTTGAGCAAATTCATAATGGGCAGTACTCTGTAGCCCTCTGCTGACCAGAAACTGCAGTTAACAACTTTTGTGTTTGGGTATAGCTGCACTACGTCAGTAGTTGTTTCCTGTGCCAGCACCTAAAATAGAGGCTAGCATTTAGCTTCTTCAGTTTGCCGATCATCACTAAAAAGCACAAGAAGAATTTTGCTTTTTTTGTTGGAATCATGGCGAAGCTTAGAAGTAAAAATAAGAGAGTCAAATCCTTGGAGGCCAAAGGAAAAAACTAGAACAGAGCTAAAACTCTCATTTTAGGTAGCTAAAGGAAGCTATGAAATCAGGGTGTCGCAGGTTTTTTTTGTTTTTGTTTTATAAAACACCCATGAGTGATCTTGAACTGTCAGTCTCCAACTTCACAGTATGCCACTTCCTGTTCTCAACATCTTTTCAAATTATAACACACCATAGTGAATTGATGTTGACCTCACGTTGCTGCTACTGGACTTGCAGGTAAAAATATTTTTTGTCCAACAGTGTATTTTTTTACTTTGTGGCTTATTCAGAGTCAGTTGGCTCGTGTTAGCGTTAGCTCATTGTTAGCATAAGCTACATCAGGCTGCGGCTGTGTTGTTTACAACAGTTGTAATTTCACTTTCATCCAGTAGGAGAAATAAACGGGAAATGTAGGTGTTGCCTTAAATTTAAAGAGAAATATAAATTGTTATACATTATTATGTGAAGAAGTGCTTATTACTCTAAATTTAAATAACTAGGTTTTAGGGAACCAGTTGACATACCTTGGTCATATACATTCATATAAATTCAGCATTTAATTTCTTTGAGTGTACCTGAATGGAGTTGGGTACCTGCACCACGAAAGCTTACCTTGTCACCTGGATCACCTTTGCAGCCAGGAGCTCCAATTCGCCCAATTTTACCCTGAAAATGGCCAAAAAATAATTTACATTATATCAGCGCATGAAGCTTATTTTTGTAGCAACAGATTTCTTAATCCCTCTCACCTTTTGTCCATCAGTGCCATTCTTGCCAGGTGCACCTGCAACACCCTGAGAATTTGGACATGGTGCAAACCATTAATGACATTAATAAACCATTAATGAGTGTGCAGAAAATTCTAAAGGAAAAAACAAACAAACTTGCATTTAAAACTCAACATCAAGATTTCACTTTACCTTTGCTCCAATTAATCCAACTTCACCCTGTTCAGATAAATCAGACGCATCAAACCCAGCAGCATCAGTCTCAGTTTGGTGGATGAATAGAAAGGAAAAAAGTTTCAACTCTCACCTTTTCACCTTTAAAACCATTTTCTCCCTGAGCAAAAGCAAAACAAGAATTATTAAAATAAAAAACAACATGCTTTGAAACTAATGCACTAAAACTGTCTGAGCAAACCTTTAGGCCAGGCTGTCCAATTGAACCTTCAATCCCAGGATCACCCTGAAATATTTAACATTAAATTCAACGGTAACTTGAGACAAAAAAAATACACGTTTTTGATCATGTTTTAGTGTAAAATGGTTTCAGGTTTCAAAATTCAACATACCTGTTTACCTTTATGACCTTTTAACCCCATTTTTCCTCTGTTTCCTTTTACACCCTAAAAAAATCACAGGAAAAAGTAAATTCTGACATTTCAACAAGGAAGCAGAAAAAAAATCGTATATTTAATTATAACGCTTAATACTCACTTTTGGGCCTGAAGCTCCTTTTCGTCCCGGGATTCCGGGAACTTCCATGCAAGCAGGTTTATAACACTACATATATAAAGAGAAAATCATGTCAGTTATGAGTAAATTAGGTTAAAATTTTCCATCTTCATCTTCATTGGAAAAAATTGAATTAATTAAAAAAATTTCTAAGGAAACAGATTAAGGAGCTATAGCTGTTCCTCCTCCTCTCCTTGATGACACCACGCTTAGAACCCCAGCTTTAATGCTAAATCAAGATTTTTCAATACTTTTTCTATTTTTTTTAACTTTTGTTTTATTCTCAACGTTCCCAGAATCCTTACCTGTAAATAAGCTTGATATTTCTGCAAATCAAAACACAACCAGTGATTAGTGGTGGGACTAAATTTGATCTGTTCATCTTTAATACTCCGAAAAAGAAAAATCTCAGGTTACCATGACTTTTATTATCCGATCAATAGACTTAGTGCTTAGTTTTGGTTTCCCATCAACAATCTCCATGACGATGTAGTCATCTCGATACACTTCTAAGGGAGAGCTGGCGATCTCCCTCATCCCCAGCTCATCGATGCTTCTGGATGCTGCCACTGAGAAGATGTGGACTCCTTGGTCCAGAGCCTTGTCCGACATCATCTTTATTCCTGAACATGGACTGCCCGTCACATGTCCGTCCGTGATGACCACAGAGAAGAGCACATCCTTTGAACCTGCATAGTTGCGGGTTATTTGGTGAGTCATATTTTTTAGGGCGCAGTCAGTGTAAGTGCCCTTGCCCAGGTACGTGATCCGACCAAGGTTCCTGATGAAGTTCTCCCTGGTGGTGAACTGGCTGAAAACCACCTGCGTCTGAGAGAAGTGCAAGCCTCCAATGGACCAAGTGATCCGGATCTGGCTCCTGTATTCCTCCTCAGCAAGTTTTTGGACGAATATTTTTGTGAATTCCTTAATGCTTTCTACCAGACTTCCAGGCGGGGGCTCCTGCAAGGCAATGGTCTCTGAGGTGTCGATGGTGAAGAACACCTTGATGGGACAGTCGATGATTTCTGTCAGAGATGAGAACAATGACAAAAGTGTGAACAAGCTGATTAAAAAAAAATATTTTAATCGAGAGAAAGTGATCTGGTGCAAGCGAAAGAAAAAGCGAAACACTCCAAATTTTAAAAAATGCAATGAATGAATAAATAAAGGTTAATTGGCCTGAAGGAATGATGTGCTTTCAAGTTGTGACCTAGATACAGATAATAGCAGCTGAATGCCTCAGTCTTGCAGAAAGACACAGAACAAGCTGATGAAATGCAATGCATGTAGTTGCTTGAATTATTTTAATTGATCGAAAGGGAACATTACATATAAAAAGCATTTTGCCACAGCTCCAAACAGAAATCCAGCGGAAGCCGTGTATCTTTAAAGGTATTCACTAGTAAAAAGGGTAAAAACACTGTATGCACCTTCTTGTTGTTTAAAATAAACTCTAGCCTAGAAATCTAGACAAACTGTAGCAGTAGCAAAACATTTGACTCATTTTACTGTAGCCTCAGCAGGCCTACCATTGGCCTGAACAGTTTTAGACTGGGCCAATCACAGCGCTTTATATTTGTAGAGAGACCTTAGCCGGGCTTGGTGCCAGAGCTTTGATGGAGAACTCAACTCAACTCAACTTTATTTATAAATCGTACCTTACACGCAAAAAGATGCCACCAAGGCGCTTCACAGATCAAGTTAAAACATAAAACGTTAAATCCATAAGATAAAAACGTTGTATCACAAGATACAGATAAAAATACAGGGAGTACACAAATCGCTATAAGTTAAACAACAAAAACTAGTTATAAAGGTTAAAAGACAGAGAAAACTAAAAAATACTCAAGAACAACGCTCGTTTCAAATGACTTTCACATCAACTTTGGGCGATTTAGACTAGAGCTTTTCTTTGGGACATGAGCAGATGGAGGTATTTAAGTCATTTACTTCGAAACAGGATGCTTTTCCTTTGCCTCATGTTAGCATTTCTATAACATTCAGTCTTGACGTCAGCTTAAATATAAAATGAAACCAGGAAGGAAATTTCAGAAAATCTTCCTTAATTGGCTTTTTTTTACTCCAAAAAGCTGCCAAGACAACTCACTCTTACAACCTTCAGGTGTTGGTGTGGGTTCAGGCAGGATAGGAGGTGGAGTTGGGTCCGGACTGTCCCCCCGCCCTGGTATCGGACGGGGTCCACGAGGCAGGGCGATCTGAGCTACTGCAGCTTGGAGGACGCACAGAAAGATGAACCCCGATTTCATCATCACAACTGAATCACTTTTCCTAAACACACAAACACACACACACACGCACACGCACACACAAACACACACACACACACACACACACACACACACACACACTGGAAGATTAGACAGCTGCTAAAGTTAACTTTTTGAGTTCAATCTGTCAGAGAAATGAGTCTTAACAGAAGTCATCTCATGGAGCTCAGGAATTTTTTAAATCAAGATTTGAAATAATATCAAAGGAATGCTGTACTGCATGGAAAAAGAGCAATAGTTATAATTTTTCTGTAAAAATTCACTACAGGAACTTTTCAACTATATGAGAAATAGTTTTTAGGAAATATTTCAAAGAAATGACAGGAGCTGATAAAGTTGGGAGGAGTATTTTCTCTTTAACTTAGAATAAACAAATATGACATAAATTAATTGGATTATGTATTTTGTTCCTTGTTTACTTCTCTACTGTTTTAAAGATTTCCAAAATTTTAAGGAACTCCTGTGAGCCTCAGACAATAAATAGCCTCGGACACAAACAGTGTTTTGTCGGTTGTATTTCCTCCAGGCACCGTTGATCCCCAAATTCAAACTGCATTTAGTTTATTGGACTATAAACAAAGTCATAAAGAACACATGTTTATCTCTCACTTCAGAGATAAATCAGTGAGTTAGTTAAACATTAGACCAACAGTATTTATTCATAATTTTCCTTGATTAGAATCCAAGTTTCCACTTACAGTCAAGAATAAAAAAGGAAAAATTCAAAACTGTTATCAAGTAAAAGTGAATAAAAACTATCTGTTAGAGGAACTGAGAGTCAGCGCAGGATCAGACAGATTGTTAAACTGCAAAAAGGAGCAACACTTCCGAGTCCTAGAGTAAACAAGGAGTCATTATTAAATTACTGGAGTAAATGTGATACCTGGGATTGTCTATTATTTACATGCATCAGGGATTGCAACTTTGCAAAGAATCTGTTTAAAATAGACCCTTCATGTCACGTTAGCCTGTCACAAAGACACAAATTCTTCCCACTTTTTGTTCTAATCTACAAAACAGAAAAGATTATTCCTAAAAGAACATTTTAGTGCCAAAAATGAGATTTCCGAAAACGTTTCTGCATCTCTCAGCTTCAGTTTACCCCCTAATTTTAAAAACTAATCTTTCATCTTTTAATAATAAGTTTTTTTTTACAAGCTTCAATTTTTTTTTTATTCTTCAATTTTACTGATTTTTGTAAGAAATCACACACTCAACAATATGCTGTCAGGGTCAGATGTAAGAACTGGAATTAAAATGAGGGAAAAATCAGCTAAAGTCATAAGAAAAACAAAATGTTCCTTATGAAGTCTAGAGAAGGAATTCTCAAGAGAACTTTAGAAGATCTGGGGAAACTCTGGTTCTTGGAAGCAAAATGGATAGAAACTTCTGCACACAAATGCACGTTTAATTCCAGCCTGATTAAGTTTATTATCCAGTTTATTTGACATAAAAATTAAGCTGAACTATAACCCTCAACTACACTCATCCATCCCTGCAGCTCGAGATGAGTCGCTTTAAAGCAAAACATTATGATAAAAATAACAAAGTAAAGACTACTTACTGCAGTGACAACTCGGTGGATGCAGGCTCCAAAATCTTTCAGGAAATTCAAGTAATTTGCAGACTGCAAATGACGGATAATCATCTGAGCTGGAAAGTTCTCATGTCTGATCCTGGGTCAGCGCAGTTTGACATGAGAAATGTTTAGATGGGAGCTTATTGTGTGGGACAGCAGCTGGACAGAGACAGCAGCAGCATCCCCAACAACAGAGACACAATTCTGGAGACTTAAAGTGGATTTGGGTAAACGTTGTCTGATCTGATAGAACGAATGTCCGATGCTCTCCCATGCACAAACACATCCACTCCCACCACTGCATAGCCTTACATGGACAGAGAGACACTCACACTCACTCCCTGTTTATGTTTCTGGGCCATACAGCTGAAAGATGTCAGGGAGGAATTCAGCTGCTGCAGCCGATCTAAGAAGTCACAGTTATTGTGATTAATTAAACAGCAGGCAGGAACACAGCTGCAATTATTTTTACTAAACGTTATTATTTTCAAACAGAAATGCTTCTGATTTTCCTGTTAGTAGAAAACGTATTTCTTCATTTGTCTGGTTTATTTGCAGAAGCGTGGCAGATAAAACCATGAATCAGCAGGCGGGAAATCGGGAAATTATGAACAGAATATTTCCATCAATTGACTCATGGACAACTGTGGTAAAAAAAGGAATTAAGACATGTTATCTTAATAAAGTGTAAAAAGAATCTGAAGTGGGTTTTGGCAGGAAGTTTATAAACTGATTGTATCGCTTTGAACAGCCTCAGTTTGGAGAAACAGAGGGTATTTCTCAACGTCAAGGCCTAGCAAGGCGATGTCTTGCTTATAGGGAAACAGACTTGCATAATGTGACTGCGGCGTTCACGTAACGTCTCGTGAAACAGGAGGTAACCTTATATTTTTTACGTAGTTTCTACATAAATATGTAATGAACCTTTTACTTTTTGAATTGCGTAAATATTGGTTAAATTAAATATGTAAACGAATTACTACCTGCTAGCCACTGAAGCTGCAACTACTAATCAACTAACCAACCATAGATTACTGCTTTGGATATAAAAAAAGAACATTTTAGATATCAGCCTGATAGCAACAATTAGTTGACTTACATTTAAACTTGAAATTTGCCCCCGAAGTAGCTGCCGGCTCCTGATCCGCCATCTTTTAGAAAATGCCGTGCTGTATTCTGGGAAATTCTTGGCCGAGAGAAGGCAGCAAGGCACTTGCCGTGCATCCGTACTCTGCTAGCTAAACGGCTAACAAACGGAGAACAGATGCCTTCCATACATTGGAACACGCCTTAGCAGTTCCTGATGACGTATCTCCTAGGCAACCGGGGCGGGGCCAAGACATCAAGGCGAGGTACCTTGGCATTAAGAAACACCCACTGATTAATAAAAGGATAATGGCTGCAGGGAGCAAAATCTAACTGGAATATCACAGTTTCAAAGCAACAACAATTTAAAAAGTCACAATGGTGAATAAAATTATCGGATTACTGTCAGTTTATTTACACAGATATAAAGGTCTGTTTTTGTTTTGCAGGTCCTAAAACTCAATTTACTCAAGCACCATCATCAAACAATTCCTGGAAAAATAATTCGTAATGCAAAACAAAGCGCTTTATATGCAATAAGATGATCTTTTTAACTTTTTTGGAATTCATTCCTTTTATTACTAAACATGAAGAAATACTTTAAAAAGTAGAGAAACGTTCAAGATGAGACCCACTTCAAAAGTTTCTGCTCCTTCAAGGCTACGCTGAATAAAATAAAATACATTTTAAAATCTTTTTCATCCAAACTTTCTTTGATAAAAGCATCCTGATAGAAACTGCTGCAGCAGCACGAGTTCAGCTCCTCGCCAAACGCCACAACATTGTTTTTTCTGTCTCAGATCATTACAAATGACCCGCCTGTTTGTTCTTGCCCAAGTGATTTTATTCACACTTTAACCCCCAGAAACCCAAATTTAGAAAACAACTGCAAAACCTTTTTTTAACCTTTCACATGTTGTTCTAGGAGGCCAGATAAACGGGCCTATTTACACATTTTAACAGCCAATAGTGTTGCAGAACTGAACAATAGGACCTATTAGCAATGTAAATGTGGTTTTAAAAAGAAAAAAAATTGGGGAAGGTATATTTTTGCAGACGTAAATCTGATGTTGTAATATTACAACCGTGGGTCTCTGGGGGTTAACGAGTCAAGGGCAGGAAGCTACCATTCTTCTTTGTCCTTGTGAATGATCTTCAAACCGCTGGATTTAAAACAAAAAACTGATGCTCGTGTGTTTTTTAAGCTGAACCACTGACGTGATCCTTTCCCACTGAGATGACGGAGTAACCTGAAAAGACAGAGCTCACTGATGTAATTTAACACTTGTTTTAGTTAAGGATGCACAAATGCTCACGTTAAATAAAAAAATAACACCATTCGCCTCTGCACATTTTAATTAAAACTTCATATTTTGAGGTAGAGGAAGAAAACATGAAGTGGAAAGTTAAAAGCTGTAAAATAAAGATTTGTCTTTGACAGATGAGCAAATAAAACACCTGATTAAAATTGTATTTATTTTTTTACTTTAAGGGAAAAAAAAGTTCTGAAAATCCAGATCTGAGGCCCCACTGTCGGTCCAAAGGCTCAGGGTGTCCCTCAGGGCGGAGTGAAGGAAACGAGACAGAGACACACTCTCTGAGCTCTGCTTCTCAGTGTGTGTGTGTGTGTGTGTGTGTGTGTGTGTGTGTGTGTGTGTGTGTGTGTGAGTGAGTGAGATGGAGGTGTGTTTCTTGCTGAGTGAGCAAGGGAGTGATTAACAGAGAGAGAGAGGGGCAATCTGGGACTTTTTCTTACCTGAGCGACTCTCCTTTTAAATGACTGCTGCCTCTAGATGAGGAGATGTTAATAAAAAAAAACTATAAAAGTTATTACCTAAGATGTAATAATCATAAAGATAGTTTCTGAAGCTACATGCATGAATCTAACACACTGGGAGGGGTTAGGCATCTCACAGTGTGCTGAAAGCTGTTTCCCCTTTCTAAGTAGCCCCGTGTCAGTGGGTTAAAAGGTTTGGCCAATTTTTTTGTATTTTTATTCAACTTGACCAAAGATTTTCCCCATTTCTGTGTTCAATAAATCAGTAATGCTGCTCTTAAATTAAAAATTCATAAAATTAATTAAAATGTCTTTCTTAAAATATTGACTCCCACACAAACTTGCATATAATTACATTTGCAGCACAGCTTTATTTGATTATTTACTTTACCTTGTTAATGCTTACAGCAGAAAATAATTTTCTTACATTAAATTCAGCTGCTGTCCCATTTGCTCGTTGTAATTCTTACTTTACTGGTTACAAAACAGAACAACAACAGCAATAATCTAGCTCTCTAAAATAAAATGTCTCATTAGTAAATCTCTGTTAGCAATTAGCATTTTTATTCTCCTGTGCATTAATCAGCATGGATAATGTGTGAGATCAGGTCATCACTGATGCAAACGGCATTGTTTCCTCTTTTTTTGAGCATTTTGTCACATTTTCTGGAGCTGAAAGTAGCAGAAAGCCCCCCTCTATACTTATTTAATATTCATAGGTTGTTCATGTTAGAATTGATTATAAATAAAGAGGTTTTTAAAATGTTGGTTTTCTATTACTTTGAATGAAAATAAACACTTTTGCTTCCTTTGTTTGTGTTGGTCAGCCGTAAACTGAGCCGATGTGCTTTTTCATAACTTTTATATCTGTAAAACTACCTAAAATTGTTTGAATGTTACAATATTGAGGCTGTGCAAAAGGATAAACAGTCCTTGAATGGGCAATCATTTTGTCCTAATTCTACTCAGAAAAGTGTTGGAAGCTCTTTATGTTAAATCTGCACCCACGCCGCATATTTCATTACTCCAGAGTAAAAACCAAGTCACATGATCTTTTGGAAGGTTTCCCTAATTCTTAAGAGCAGTTTGTGATTTAGCCACCAGGGGGAGAACAAATGCTGCAAAAACTAGTGACAAACATTTCTACTGCTGATCATCAGTTCTGACAAAGTGAAGTAGAAAATATTTCACTTTATTTCACTCAGTCTGTTCCAAAAGTGTTAAAAGTGAAAGTAAAAGTTGATGGAGTAGAAATAATACAGACTCTGGTGTTTGTTCTTTCAGCCAAAGCAATCTTCAAGATTTCCTGTTTTTGTTTATGCAGGTTTCCTCTGGGCCCTTTGATTTCCTCCCACATTCACACTGTAAACTCTAAATCACCAGTGTGTGTGTTATGTGTGTGTGTGTGTGTGTGCAAGTCTTTGTCTTTTTCCAATGATTGCCTCATCAATCTTATATATATATACATATATATACACACACACATATATATATATATATATATATATATATATATATATATATATATACATATACATGCATTAGGGGTTGTATGAACTAGTCGACTTCACGGCTCTGTTGTGACTTTTTATGCCTGTCAACGACTAGTCGCTGTCATGTGATAATGACTGACAAGATGCAGTCCTCCAGCAGGTGATGAGCCCCTGCGTCGGGAGCTGGAGGCGACGCGCTGTGCCAGAGCGTCGGTTACTGACACCGGCGGTAAAACAGACATTTAACCAAACTGAGACCTTTTCCCTCTCGCAATTTTACCTTCCCCTCACCCCCATCCTAATCTTAACCAGTTTGTGCATGCAAAGCTCTGATCGTTGACGCGCTCCAGACATCTGCGTCCTGAGCACCGCCAAATAAGGTGTCACCACCTCAAAATCAAATTAAACACGTGATCGTTCATGTCTGCTCATTTCCTTTGTTTTCTGTCTGTTATTTGTGCCTGATGCGTTTCGCTGCTGCGGAGCGAGGCACATCACCTGTTTTGTTCTCCGGTGACGCACCCCCAAGATTCCACTATCTCTGCTCCGCTCCGGCACAAACTCCGCAGCAAAAACGGTCCAGTTGTAGTCGGCCGACGAGCAGCAGCACTCCGCTGTTTTTGCGGTCGGTAGATCTTTTACTACTGCAGTTCAAAGGTAACTCATGAGGTGAATATATATGAACCCAGGTAGCAGTTTTTCTTTAGGATTGAGAGGAGATGCAGGAAGATAATAAACAGACAGGACAGAAAAATAGTCAAATAAAAAGTTAGTTTTTGTACCTGGTGGTTGCAACAAACAAACACCATTGAAGGTAATCAGAAGTGAGGAACAGAAAATGAAATAATTATTTTAATGTTTAGAGCAGCAGGAACTCCGAGAGGCTGCAGGCGCATCAGTGAGTTTGCGGCTGCTGCGCAGGGGGAGGGGGGAGAGGGCTGAAGTAGGATGCAGAAACTACCGTTGTTAAAAGAGATGTGTTAACTTAGAAAATGTGGGCGCAATTTTAATTGTCAAAAACTCCAGCGAACCTACCCCCCCCCCCCCCCCGTACTGCTTCAGGTGTATGACGTCATCAACGACTAGTCGAAGTCGACTTAATTTTCATTACTTGACTGTCGACTTTAAAAAAATTAAGTCATGCAGCCCCTAATATTTTTATATATATATATATATATATTTCGAATTTCGAACTGAAACATCAGCCAGCTTTGGAGCATTAAAAACAGAATTGAATGAGCTACGAGCAGAGTTCACGAGCATCAAAAAAAGAATGGAGGAAGCTGAACAGAGAATTGTTGAGAGTGAAGACTATGCAATGAAAACCTCCAATGTGTTAATACAAGTGGTTCAGATGCAAAAACAACTAGAAATGAAATGTGAGGCACTTGAGAGCCAAGCTCGCAAAAAAAATATGAGAATCTACTCTGTACCTGAGGGTTGTGAAGAAAATAACATCATTGAGTTTGTGAACAAACTGGCCCGTGAAAAACTAGATGTGATTGATGATTTGAATATTGAGAGAGCACATCGTGTTGGGCCAAAGATGGGACATAGGGAGCGCCCCAGAGCAATCTTGGTTCGATTCCAGTCATACGCCATGAAACAGAAAGTATTGGAGGCTGCTTGGAGAAAAAGGAATGTTCAAGTGACAGACCAAAGGATTTATTTCGATGAGGATTTTACAAGCGCTGTGTTCAAGGAGCGGGCTAAATACAAGGAGGTGCGGAAAATACTCAATGAAAGAAAAGTGAAGTCACGGATCTTGTTTCCAGCGAGACTGAAACTCTTTTGTGGAGATGGAAAAGTGAAGGTGTATAGTGACCCCCATGCTGCTGCTATTGGACTACGTGAGTTTGGAGTAAACATGAATATTCCAGAAGAGGTTCCCGATCTGGAATCAACGCTGAGGAGCGCAGGATGGGAGTCAGTTCATGCTCAACGGAGAACAAGTCCTGGTCATGAATTGATTAAAGGAGTCAACACTCTTCTGAAAAGTCACAAGAGTTGAGGTACTTTTGTGAAAAATAGTTGATGGCAAATTCTGCTGTGAAAACTCTGAAAAGATTTGAAGTTACTGAATATAACACACTTGACTATGAAAACAATATTGATCCAGATGGTAATCTGTTAAATACAATCAATGATAACTGTAAATATTACACAAATGATCAGTTTAATAGTTCTGTAGATTTAGGTCATTTCTCACTTATCCACTTTAATTGTAGAAGTCTTTACGTTAGTTTTGACCAAATTAATGCATATATGAAAATATTTAAGCACCAATTTGAAGTGATTGCTTTATCTGAAACATGGTTAAATGAAGAAAAGGGTACAGATTTTGATATGGTAGGGTACCATTTGTTTTATACAAACAGAGGAAAGAAAAAAGGTGGAGGGGTTGCACTGTACGTCAAAAGTGCCTTGAAGTGTAAATTACTGGACTCCATGGCAGTAGCTGTGGAAGATATGATGGAATGTGTAGCTGTTGAAATAGAAATGGAAAAAACTAGAAACATTATAGTAGCCTGTATATATAGAACACCTGGCTCCAATTTACAATGTTTTAAAGAAAGATGCGAAACTCTCATAGATGGATTAAATGACAACAAATCCTGGTTAATATGTGGAGATTTCAATATTGATTTACTTAACCAGAGAAACAAAATGACTAGAGACTTTATGGATGTGATGTCCAGCAGGAGTTTATATCCTGTGATCACT
Organism: Nothobranchius furzeri; assembly: GCF_043380555.1. Classification (NCBI taxonomy): domain Eukaryota; kingdom Metazoa; phylum Chordata; class Actinopteri; order Cyprinodontiformes; family Nothobranchiidae; genus Nothobranchius; species Nothobranchius furzeri. Next base: position 17,848,867 of record NC_091754.1, read on the forward strand.
CAGCCTACTAGAATCACCAGTACCTGTGCTACATTAATAGACAATATTTATACAAATGAAATTGAGAAGACAGCTAACAGTGGTCTCCTAATTAGTGATATAAGTGATCATCTACCAATTTTTATAATACATAAAAATGCATTCAAAAAACCTAAGGAGTTAGATCAGATAAAACATGTTAGAATAAGGACAGAGGATGCTATAACAGCATTTTGTAATGACTTGTTGAAGGAGAACTGGAGTGGGGTTTATGTGAAGGATGTGAACGTGGCATATGATACGTTCTTAAAAACATATAAATCTTTATATAATAAGAACTGCCCTGTAGTTGTCTGTAGAAAAAAGATAAATATGAATGTAGAACCGTGGTTAACTAAGGGACTACTAAAATCTTGTAAAAGGAAAAACAAATTATACAAAGATTTTGTCAGATACCGAACCAAAGCCACAGAAATGAAGTACAAAATATACAAAAATAAATTGACATCATTAATAAGACAAGCAAAAAAAGATCATTATAATTTAAGGCTGAAGGAAAGCATAGGTGACATGAAAAGAACATGGAGAATTCTGAATAGTGTCATAAGATCCAGGTCTCAGCATGCCCGTTATCCAGATTTCTTTACTAACGGAGATAAGATCTTGAGGGATAAAGCTGAGGTGGTAAATGAACTTAATTCATTTTTTGTAAACATAGGACCAAGTTTGGCCAAATCTCTGGAAACACAAACTAATGAAGCTGGAAAAATACAAGGAGGGAGCAAAATTTTACAGTCTATGTTTTTAGTGGATGTAAGTGAAAATGAAGTTTTGACGATAATTAGGAAAAGTAAAAATAAAACATCCACAGACTGTGACGGGATTGACATGATGATTGTAAAGAAAACTATTGATTATGTTGTCAAACCATTCACTTATATCTGTAATTTGTCTGTTCAGAGTGGTACATTTCCAGAAAAAATGAAAACTGCAAAAGTAATTCCAATTTTTAAAAATGGTGATAGACATAAGTTTGATAATTATAGACCAATCTCAGTGCTTTCTCAGTTTTCTAAAGTGCTTGAGAAATGGTTTGTTCAGAAACTAGATAACTTTATTGAGAAGGAAAACCTCCTGAGTGAAAGTCAGTATGGGTTTCGATCACATAAATCTACATCCCTGGCTTTATTGGAATTAAATGAAGAACTTTCATCAGCAATAGAAAAAAAAACAATATACAGTGGGGTTGTTTATTG